>NW_019385484.1:178647-256006 GCF_000671375.1 Centruroides sculpturatus | reverse complement strand
ATGTAAAATCTGAATGTTTTTCTATCTTCATTTTAGCAATTTAGAGTAATTTCGTACGTCAACAATCTACATATAAGTCGTTGAGTTCAAGTATATTTGCATGAAATTCATATATATATTTATTTAATCACTAACCTGTAGTTAAATGAAGTGTCATTAATCGATATCGAAAAGTAAATATCCACGTTAAATTTCTCTCAAAATCTACAGTAGCTGATATAGAGGGACGTCTACTCGTTGCCTTTGTTGCCAATATTATAACTAAACAAATGGATGCGTGCACATTCAAGGTTAAAGGAAGGAAGTGGTGGGGTGGCACGTCACCAGCACACGTGACGAGTTTGTAGCTATAAATTCAGGTTTATATGTTAGGAAATTATTATAAAACATTTTTGTAATAATTCTTTTTATGTGTTTTTGTATAAAAGTCTTGTTAATTCTGAAATCATAATGTTTTGGAGGAAGTTGATATAAGCTTATCAGATGGTCAACTTCCCTTTTGAGTGACAGACACGTCTTCCTTTTAGTTATTCACTCGAAAGGGAAATTTTGAGTGAAATTTCCCTTTTTCTGGTGTGGCTTAGCTCGAAGACACCCGTAATTACCTCAATAAATTGTTATTTAATGTAATAAAACCATTGCTAATTTTCTCAAATATGGAGAAAATTTAAAAATTTTTATTGTGAAATGTAAAAAATACTTTATTCATGTATTTATCAATTTATTTAAAACAAACTTTTCCCCACCTGACACTCCTCACCACCCGGTTGGGTGAATGGTTTATGACTCATCGAAGAGAACATCTGCAGACACTAGGGAATGATATTTCAAAGCCATTACTCGACGTATTGTTTACTTCTCGGTTTTAGAAACGTAAAAACAAATAGTAATTATAAAAGAATATAAACATTTTATATTCTTTTATTAAATTTTATGGTTAAAAAGGTCGAGGAGTGGGAAGATAAAGAGGGAGGATCAGTCGTTAAATAAGCTCTTTTGCTGAAAGTCTATTTACATATGTTAAATTGACGTAATTTTTGGGTGTTTGGGAATGTAATTTTAAAGAATGTATGAGATAGTCTTTCAGTTGATTTTCTGTTGCATAAGTGGTTATACAATGGGTGCAAAAGTATCGATTTTTGACATGGCTAGGTTGATTCTTTAATAAGTCGCTTTTAAGATTAAAAGCCCTGCTTAAGTTCCTGCTCAATGTTAGATTCTTGAAGATTTCTTGAACTTAACTGCTGAGGACGTTCTCTATTATCAATTTCGACTTGATTTTCATTGTTGTGTTATTTCATGTGTCTTTGCAAGAGAAATTGCCACGAAAACTTCTGATTGCAGGAAGCCCAGTGAGAGTTTTTTTCTTATAATTTGCTTCTACAATTTGCTTATTTGCAAAGGGCTATTTTAGAATGAGTTGCACTAGTTACTGCAAAGTATTTCCATTTTATCTTTGATTGGATTCTATTACATTTTTTTTTATTGAAGTAGAAAGTTTCTCGCTATCATATTTTAAGGTCCAAAGATGTAAAATTCTCGGGGGTGGGGTCATTTTTTTGACCAATCACCATCCTTTTCCTTGAGTAACTAAAAGGAAGATGATGTGTCTGTCACTCAAAAGGGAAGTTGACCATCTGATAAACTTCTATCAACTTCCTCCAGAACATTATGTTGTCTCTTAAGAATTGCTCTAATATTTCATCTTACAAAAGGAACTTGTTTTTAAGATTAAATATAATACTAGAGTTAATAAAACATGATATGGACGTAATTTAAAACATGAAAAAGTATTATAATGTTTTAAACCTGAATTTATACCTACAAAGTCGTCACGTGTGCTGGTGACGTGCCACCCCATGACTTCCTTCCTTTAACGTTGAATGTGCACGCATCCATTTGTTTAGTTATAATATTGGCAACAAAAGCAACGAGTTGACGTCCCTCTATATCAGCTACTGTATATTTTGAGAGAAATTTAACTTGGATATTTACTTTTCGATATCGATTAATGACACTTCATTTAACTACAGGTTAGTGATTAAATGTATATATATGAATTTCATTCACTTATTTATGCAATTATACTTGAACTCAACGACTTATATGTAGATTGTTGACGTACGAAATTACTCTAAATTGCTAAAATGAAGATAGAAAAACATTCAGATTTTACATACGAAGAAAGAGAAGAAAAATTTGGAGAAGTTTTGAATGAATTTATTGTAGAAATTAAGTCAGAACCTTTGGAATATCAAGACGACTATAGTATAGAGGTGAGTACAAAGTACAATTGTTTTAAGTAGTGACAGTAATATTATCCAAGTTAACATATATAAGTTATATAACATACTTGGAAACATTAAAATTCACATTAAGTAATGCTAACTAATTTCTTTTCTTATAAAACACTATCAATTTTATCAAATAATCAGTAAAAATACTGTACATTATACTTAATAGTTGGATTACTTCCAGTTCTTCACAGTAGGAGGCCTGGCTGTGAATGTTAACACGTGACAACTGTTTTGTATTTAAATTGCAAGTGTTTTAAAATAATAATTTGTATTAACACCTGTATAATCGAGCGGTAACGAATATTATTTCCGGTTTCCATATAAAAAAGCTCGCTCTCTAACATAGAAAATGCTCCCTTTTAAAAAAATTTTTTCCCTTTTAAGCAGATTTCCGTTTATGACAGGTTTTACTGTACAGTACATTTAAAATCAGTGTTTAGAAATATAAATTACACTCTTAATTATTATTTGAATAAATTACAGATAAATTTAATAGAAAATTAGATTTATTGTGAAAGGGAAGATGTTTATCTAGTTTCACATTTTTCCTCGACTTCCTCTGATTCAGAGGATGTTGAGTTCCTGTAAAATGGAAAGTTACTCAGAATGGCAGCAGAACCGACTGGCCGTCAATTTTTCTATATAAGATTGAAGTCACCTTCACTCGGGGCTTTTTGGTCATAGACTAATAGCCATCTTGCCTAGTCCTGCTGATGGATAGCTTGCCGTGGACTTAATTCAGAGGTTCCTAGCCGCTACAGACAGCCCGTCTGATCAGAATATACGCAACGCCATAAGAAGAGAAGATATGATTAATATGCATATTTATTGTAAGCTCTTTCAATAAGGAAAGGGGATTAGGAAATGGTTAACTGAATAAGTAGTCCCGTCACGTTGTGAATGTATTCGACGAAGTATTTAGCTAATATATTTAAAATAGCTATATATTCAGTATATTAATCCAGATTTGCTGTAAATGACACCATAGAATTAATCGCGAGTTAGGAGGCAAGCAATATTTATCCTAACTGGTGTCAGGCTGACGTAGACTGAAGTCTCACGATCTTTAGTCTTCTCTTAAGTTTAGATAAACAGTTAAGAGCCATCATAGACAAGTGGGTGAAGACTGACCGACCCCGATCTCACACTAATAGCGACTAAAATCGTCATTAAATCTTATCCTACTTGAGATGTTCCATCTCAAGTAGGATATCTCAAGTAGGAACATCTCAAGTAGGACCCTTTTATTTCCCATTCCATCGATCTTTACCCACCAAAATTTAACAGGAACAAACACTATAATACACAAACCTCCCTGCAAAATTTTAGAAATTTTCGACAAAAAGCATAGGAGGAGATATTAATTTAAGCTTCAAACAGGGTGCCACACACACACACACATGTCGAAACATTAAAAATCTTGGGGGGGTCATTTTTCGACAGATCTCCATATCTTTCTCTCTGTTATATATAACAGTCAGAAAAGTAATAGATAAAAAGCAGGCTTTATGTTCAATTTTATTTTTAAACTTAAATGAAATTTTACTATTGAAATAAAAACCACTTGTTTGTGTATTTATTTATGAATATTTTACAAATTAAAGTAGTTTTTTTTTATCGTTTCAGTCAAATATTTATGGAAATCAAATATCAACAAATGACACAAAGAATTCCAATATTTGGGAGAATTTTGACTATAAGAGTGAAATAGGTGAGATGATTAAGATATTTTTTTATAATATTAAAAGATGTTTCCAGTGCTTAGAAAAATAGATATATAAATTCGTATTTAAATAAATACAACTGCTAACTTATTGATAATACAGTAGAGCGTCGATTATCCGAAAGTCAATCATCCGAAAGAATTCCAGTCTGCAAATTTAAATTTTCACTAGTGCTGTGGCGCTGCAATTTTTGGTTATCTCTTGGACTACTGAAATATTTTACGTTTTTGATACTAAATTAACTTCTGAAGTATAATTTTTTATTGTTTTTATAATTTTCAATATATTTATTTTGTTTGTACAAAATAAAAAAATAATTTTTAACGATACAATAGTCTTCGTTAGGCTTAACATCGACGAAAATTCAACGCGAAGCGACACGCAAGGGAGAAAAATTTCACAATGGGATAAATTAATATATTTTTTGTACATAATCGGTTATCCGAAACATCGATCTTCCGAGCAAGCACAGTCCCCAATTGATTCGGATAATCGACGCTCCACTGTATTTCTATTTGATAAACTTTGCAATTATTTTGTATATAATGCATAAGGATTTAAATATATTTAATTCTGATATCTCGTATACTTTTGTTTTATATACATTTTGTAATTAGCAAAAATACACATGATACCATATGACTTTTCCGGGCAAATTGTAGACCTATAACTTCCCACTGTCGTCCGTCTGGCTGTCTGTCTGCTCTTAATCTCGAGAATGGAGTAAGAGAAATGAAATCCGAGAACAGATATACAAACGATAGGAGTAGGAAGCCCCGATTAACTACACGTAAACTTCCTATGCAAACAGAAAGTCACATTATTTGAATTCAAAACTCACCCACTAAAGCAGATAATAGATCACCGACTCCATTGTATTGTTAAAGGGAATGTATGATGTAAAAGGGCAAGCCACTACTAATTTGAGATGGAGAGAATAAATTAAATAAAATTAAAAATATGAATAAACTTTAGTCTTAAGTCGAATATAAAAACAGTTTTGATAATTGGATACAGGTATAAACATTCTCGCTTATAATAATATATTGTATTATAGATCAGGTTTATGCAGTGACACGGCTCTATTTTCGTTTATAACTATAAATAAACGATATAATAAAATCATAGGATTATATATTTCTGGATTAAGAAAATTTCTTTCAAATTATTAAAATTAAATTAATTTTACGAAATTATTTTAATTGTTTGCGTAGAATTACACATGCGAAATTTCTTAAATTTTATTACAGAGTGTAAGAAGGAAGAAATAAAACAGGAGAATTACGACATTAAACGTAATATAAAGTCAGAATGTAAAGTTGATGTGAAAACATTGGATATTAAAGTAAAGTCTGAAGATTGTAAAGAAGCTGTTTATTTGACAAATGATTTTGAACACGTACAGGTAAGTAATACACATTTCGATATATTTTTATATCTATTTCTTTTATTAATCTGTAAATATCACTACTTTAACGGTATATTTTGTATTGTTCATGTGTTATTTAGGTTATTCAAAAGAATGAATCCTTCACTCCCCACAAAGAATTTAACACAGAGGAGAGGAAGACCCAAAGTAAGTAAAATTTCTTAAATGCTGTTTTAAAAATTTGATTTTATAAATCATTAGTAAAGTACCTAATGAGGAAATTTTTAAATGTTTATTTTTAATTTATAGTTAACGAGGAAAGTCAAAGTAAGCAATATGACACTGAGTACAATCCTAGAAGAGCAGAACATTATAAAATCAACAGCAAGAAATTTGCTCCTCCAGTTAAAACAGGCAATAGAATGGTAGCAAAGATAAAAAGGAAATATTTCAGAATGATGGGTGCATCCTATTCTAAAAGAACATACACGTGTGATTTATGTAAAAAGACTTTTTTGAATATGTCAATTTTTCATGCACATCTATTCTTTCACATTGGAAAGAAGCCATCTCGCTGCACAACTTGCAATCGGAAGTATTCGTGGAAATTTCTTTTGCAAAAATACATGAAAGAACACAACAATGAAGATCAAATCCAAGTTGATAATAGAAAAGTTCAAAAGCCCTTTTGTGGTGAACGTACATCAAAACGAGGAACAGCTCACGTTTGTAAGATATGTGAAAAAGAATGTAAGGGGAAACATCAGTTGAGACGTCACGAAGCGAGACACAGTAAAGATCGACCTTTCAAATGCAATATTTGTACTAAAAAGTTTACAAAGAAATGCCATTTAAACAGGCATAAAGAAGTTCATAATAACAAATGTAAGTATTCATGTCGTATATGTAAAAGGTGTTTTAAAAGAAAAGACTGCTTGAGAAAACACGAAAACACTCATAAACATAAATATATGTATATTTGTGACGTATGCAAACTTAGATTTAAGTGTGAAAGTTCTTTAACAAAGCATCGCTTTGTTGAACACGAAAATATGTTTGTATGCTGGTGGTGTCGAAGGGCATTCAAAACAAAAAATCTGCTGGAGAAGCACTCGAAAACTCATGTTCAAAAGTGTGATATCTGCAAAAAGGAATTTTCTTGTAAAAGCACTTTAGCCATTCATAAGAGAATCCATGCTGACGTCAAACCATTTAGTTGCGACGTATGTAAGAGAAGTTTCAGAACTAAAAGTCATTTAAAAAGGCACGGAACTGTTCACAATGAAGCCAGTTTTCCTTTCTTCTGTGACGTATGTAAAAAGGGATATAATCTTAAAAGCGATTTATTAAAGCATGTACCTATTCATCTGAAAAATCCATATTTTTGTAGCCATTGTAAAAAAACTTTTAAAACAGAGATTGAACTGAAACACCATTTAGAAATTTTCTGTTTAAAAATACATCCCAAACACACCAAGGGTATGACATACAAATGTAATATCTGTGACCAGATTTTTAAAAAAAAAGTTGATTTTGAGAAGCATCTAATTACTTACAACGATGAGATACATTTCTATTGTGACGTTTGCGAAAGAAACTTTACAACACAACTAGAATTTCAAACTCATCATTAAACTAGTCATACCACAAAACAATACAATACAGAAGTTATTAAGGTTTAGATAATACATAAGTATACCTCTTTAGGTGTTAAAACGTATGATATTTCTGATTTAATTGTATTCTAAAAATTCGCGTTGGAAATCAGTTTTTATAATAGAAATTTACTTGTGAAATTCATTGAAATCTATTATGACTTAAATACAAAGCATATTTGAAGACATAACTATTGTTTCTATTTGTAATGTTTGAGTTTTTCTACATTATTAATAATATAAATTCTGCAACAAAATGTAACAAAGTTTAAAAATAAAGAAAAAAAATATAATTTCCTGATTACTTTTGTGACTTTCATCTTATAT
Organism: Centruroides sculpturatus; assembly: GCF_000671375.1. Lineage (NCBI taxonomy): Eukaryota > Metazoa > Arthropoda > Arachnida > Scorpiones > Buthidae > Centruroides > Centruroides sculpturatus. The sequence goes on along the minus strand of NW_019385484.1, from coordinate 248,634 downwards.
ATAATGATTACAAATGATTTATTCATTTTGCCCATTATTGGCCGAATGGATAAAACCACAGTACGGTTAATCTTGAGTTCGCGCCTCTCCAAGGAACTGGTCACGTGATTTTCCGGGATTTCACGTTAGTAAAACCTAAATAGGGGACAGTTACACATAGAATGTCTTTCTGGCATGTATTTAAGAATGATTACGTGTAAAATACTTGCTGAGGATGGACGTATAGATCCGAAACACAAGAAAGTATTATATACAGGTGCAGATAAAAGCCTTCGTTTTCATGTTGATAAAAAACATTAAATTGGGTTACAAATATCAAACAAATGTGGTCCAGAACTTCGAAAAGTTCGTTAATTGCTTTATATTACAAATTGGTTGAAATCAAAGGAAGAAAATTGAGTTCATTTATTATATTAAGCAGATATTAACACTTCAATACTGATCGCGAGTAAATTCGTAACCTAACCCAACACATGAGAGTCTACTTGTATGTTCTATCACAGTTTCATATAGTTGACAGGGGTTTAAAAAAAATCCATAAAATACTTGATGTATATTTATTTTAATTTTATTCCAATCAAACCTCCTTGTAGATAACAGGAGCCTTTGTTGAAAGTTATATTTTAGCGCCCCGTAAGATAGAATTTGCGAATTAAAATGAAATTAATTACAAGAAATTTTTATGCTTTTTACGTGATTTAAAACAAGAAACAATCGTAGTGTGAGGTCCCGAATAGAGTTCAAACCTTAAGGTTTATAAAAATTTGTAATAAATAATTAACGCGAAGCGGAGACAAACAAACGATTTCGCAAGGTGTCGAGTAAACGACACCGGACTTTAACACCATTGCTCATATACAATAGCGAGAAGAGAACTTGATCGGGATAAGAGAAGCTCTGGCAAACAAAAGACGTAGAAAATAAAGGTATTAACGTTCTAGAACGTGATAAAAGGAAATAACAAGTGAAAATATGAGCGCAGGTGTCTTAGTTCTATCGGTAATCCCGGTCAGAGTCGAAGAATGGTGTCGGGTAGACCTTTCTCGCGACCCAAACTGATCTCAATTTCCATCTGGAAACAGGTGAGAGACCAATCGGGGAGCGAGGAAATAGAAGTCCTACGTAAGCAAAACCTTTGTTTTTAATAAAGGTTTCTGTAAAGGTGCTGAGTAATCATTGTCTCCATCACCATTACCCACACACGAAAAATGAGCCTTCGTATGCGCGTTTGATGCCACATTTAATAGCATATTTCCTTTACACTTCTACATCTTTTGCTAGCTGTAACTGATGGCTGCGCACATGCAAGAGAATAAAGACATTATATATCAATATGAAGGTATTCATTGAAACATTAATACGCCAATAAATGTTCATGAATCACTGTAAACAGTTATGTCTAATTTAAAAATAAAAATAATGATTTTAATAAATATCTATGTAAAATGAAACAAAGGTGTACATGTATATGAACAGCCGCCACCATCTTGAATAAAGGCGCAGGCCTGTACTTCAGGGGACTTTTTTCTTTAACTCTTTCCATCCTGTGGGCACTGAGAGGGCCTCTTTTTGCAAGCCTATTATGGGTTCGGCCAGGCCCACAATGGGGCTGCCGGGTGGTGAGGGACGGGGCCCGACATATCCGAACGGACCACTCCCGAAAGATTCCTGGGGATTTTTCGACCCGTTCGGATTCGAACCCGGGTCCCCCAGAGCGGTAGGCTGCCACCTTGGCCGCGTACTTCAGGGGGCTGTGGTCTAGTATAAAGGTTGCAAACTGACGGCCCATTTAGTCTTCATATCTGGCCCGCAATCTTGATTACTTCTTTTCTAAAAATCAATGTTTATAACATCTTAAAACGGAAAAAATTCAAACGTACAACTATTTACAAAGCCGTAAAGGCCTGGCAACAAAAGGACATTTGTTAGAGCTTTCTTTATTGTTTTAGTTTACCGAATAATATTGAAAACGGCCCTCTTCTGATATACATAGATTTCACTGGCCCTTTACTACGTTTGATTTTGCGACTTCTGGTTTAGATGATCCACATTGCTACATAACAGCTACAGATTAAAACACCTTTGCTCCATTACTACTGTTAACTCTGTTGAACCCAGCCAATGTAAATGCTTCTGCCACTAGTTCAGTATGGCAATTTAATCATAAAATATGACTCTTGTAGTTAAATTGCTCACTCTATTTTTTAATGTTCGTTTAGGCTACAATAGGAAAAGGAATCTAAAATTTTAATAGAAAATTTATTTTTTTAATTTCCTTGCTAATAAATTTTGAAACTTAAATACAGAAATATGAAAATGACAAAGATACACACAATGCTAAAATGCGTAAANGGCTACTCAAATATTTTACGTTTTTGATACTAAATTAACTTCTGAAGTATAATTTTTTATTGTTTTTATATTTTTCAATATATTTATTTTGTTTGTACAAAATAAAAAAATAATTTTTAACGATACAATAGTCTTCGTTAGGCTTAACATCGACGAAAATTCAACGCGAAGCGACACGCAAGGGAGAAAAATTTCACAATGGGATAAATTAATATATTTTTTGTACATAATCGGTTATCCGAAACATCGATCTTCCGAGCAAGCACAGTCCCCAATTGATTCGGATAATCGACGCTCCACTGTATTTCTATTTGATAAACTTTGCAATTATTTTGTATATAATGCATAAGGATTTAAATATATTTAATTCTGATATCTCGTATACTTTTGTTTTATATACATTTTGTAATTAGCAAAAATACACATGATACCATATGACTTTTCCGGGCAAATTGTAGACCTATAACTTCCCACTGTCGTCCGTCTGGCTGTCTGTCTGCTCTTAATCTCGAGAATGGAGTAAGAGAAATGAAATCCGAGAACAGATATACAAACGATAGGAGTAGGAAGCCCCGATTAACTACACGTAAACTTCCTATGCAAACAGAAAGTCACATTATTTGAATTCAAAACTCACCCACTAAAGCAGATAATAGATCACCGACTCCATTGTATTGTTAAAGGGAATGTATGATGTAAAAGGGCAAGCCACTACTAATTTGAGATGGAGAGAATAAATTAAATAAAATTAAAAATATGAATAAACTTTAGTCTTAAGTCGAATATAAAAACAGTTTTGATAATTGGATACAGGTATAAACATTCTCGCTTATAATAATATATTGTATTATAGATCAGGTTTATGCAGTGACACGGCTCTATTTTCGTTTATAACTATAAATAAACGATATAATAAAATCATAGGATTATATATTTCTGGATTAAGAAAATTTCTTTCAAATTATTAAAATTAAATTAATTTTACGAAATTATTTTAATTGTTTGCGTAGAATTACACATGCGAAATTTCTTAAATTTTATTACAGAGTGTAAGAAGGAAGAAATAAAACAGGAGAATTACGACATTAAACGTAATATAAAGTCAGAATGTAAAGTTGATTTGAAAACATTGGATATTAAAGTAAAGTCTGAAGATTGTAAAGAAGCTGTTTATTTGACAAATTATTTTGAACACGTACAGGTAAGTAATACACATTTCGATATATTTTTATATCTATTTCTTTCATTAATCTGTAAATATCACTACTTTAACGGTATATTTTGTATTGTTCATGTGTTATTTAGGTTATTCAAAAGAATGAATCCTTCACTCCCCACAAAGAATTTAACACAGAGGAGAGGAAGACCCAAAGTAAGTAAAATTTCTTAAATGCTGTTTTAAAAATTTGATTTTATAAATCATTAGTAAAGTACCTAATGAGGAAATTTTTAAATGTTTATTTTTAATTTATAGTTAACGAGGAAAGTCAAAGTAAGCAATATGACACTGAGTACAATCCTAGAAGAGCAGAACATTATAAAATCAACAGCAAGAAATTTGCTCCTCCAGTTAAAACAGGCAATAGAATGGTAGCAAAGATAAAAAGGAAATATTTCAGAATGATGGGTGCATCCTATTCTAAAAGAACATACACGTGTGATTTATGTAAAAAGACTTTTTTGAATATGTCAATTTTTCATGCACATCTATTCTTTCACATTGGAAAGAAGCCATCTCGCTGCACAACTTGCAATCGGAAGTATTCGTGGAAATTTCTTTTGCAAAAATACATGAAAGAACACAACAATGAAGATCAAATCCAAGTTGATAATAGAAAAGTTCAAAAGCCCTTTTGTGGTGAACGTACATCAAAACGAGGAACAGCTCACGTTTGTAAGATATGTGAAAAAGAATGTAAGGGGAAACATCAGTTGAGACGTCACGAAGCGAGACACAGTAAAGATCGACCTTTCAAATGCAATATTTGTACTAAAAAGTTTACAAAGAAATGCCATTTAAACAGGCATAAAGAAGTTCATAATAACAAATGTAAGTATTCATGTCGTATATGTAAAAGGTGTTTTAAAAGAAAAGACTGCTTGAGAAAACACGAAAACACTCATAAACATAAATATATGTATATTTGTGACGTATGCAAACTTAGATTTAAGTGTGAAAGTTCTTTAACAAAGCATCGCTTTGTTGAACGTTAGTGATTAAATGTATATATATGAATTTCATTCACTTATTTATGCAATTATACTTGAACTCAACGACTTATATGTAGGTTGTTGACATACGAAATTACTCTAAATTGCTAAAATGAAGACAGAAAAACATTCAGATTTTACATACGAGGAAAGAGAAGAAAAATTTGGAGAAGTTTTGAATGAATTTATTGTAGAAATTAAGTCAGAACCTTTGGAATATCAAGACGATTTTAACGTAGAAGTGAGTATAAAATACACTTGTTTTGTAGTTATATTAATATTATCGAGAAGTTAACATATATAATACTCAAATACTCTTATGTATTTTTGACATGTCTAGCTTGTATTTCTCTATTGTAAATAAAATTAAGAGAGAAAACGTTGGTGTATGGCTTATAAACAATTATCAACTGCGTGTGTGGTCCCATCTGTTACGATATTTAAAAAAAACCCTATTATACTTTTAATTATTATAACATGAAAAAAGAAGTTCAGTTTGAGGATAAGATTGGATTTTATAAAAATATTGTAAATGCTAATAACGAGTAAAGTCGTCATTAAATCTTATTCTACTTGAGATGAAACACACGACCCCTCTATCGCCCATCCCTTCGACCTTTTCCCATCAAAATTTAACAGCATTAATCCCCCTAATTCAGAAAACTTCCTGCAAAATTTCAGAAATTTACGACAAAAACCATAGGAGTTATTAAAGTTCAAATAAAGTGCCAGACACACACACATATACAGAAATTACCCCGGAATATTTTTGCATTTCTCGATGTCCTTACTCCAAATAATCGTATTTTCGTATAAAATTCAACTTTTCTGATAATCAATTTAAAGTATTTTTTCTATCGTTTCAGTCAAATATTTATGGAAATCCAACATCAACAAATGACACAAAGAATTCCAATATTTGGGAGAATTTTGACTATAAGAGTGAAATAGGTGAGATGATTAAGATATTTTTTTATAATATTAAAAGATGTTTCCAGTGCTTAGAAAAATAGATATATAAATTCGTATTTAAATAAATACAACTGCTAACTTATTGATAATATTTCTATTTGATAAAGTTTGCAATTATTTTGTATATAATGCATAAGGATTTAAATATATTTAATTGTGATATCTCGTATACTTTTGTTTTATATACATTTTGTAATTAACAAAAATACAAATGATACCATATGACTTTTCCGGGCAAATTGTAGGCCTATAACTTACCACTGTCGTCCGTCTGGCTGTCTGTCTGCTCTTAATCTCGAGAATGGAGTAAGAGAAATGAAATCCGAGAACAGATATACAAACGATAGGAGTAGGAAGCCCCGATTAACTACACGTAAACTTCCTATGCAAACAGAAAGTCACATTATTTGAATTCAAAACTCACCCACTAAAGCAGATAATAGATCACCGACTCCATTGTATTGTTAAAGGGAATGTATGATGTAAAAGGGCAAGCCACTACTAATTTGAGATGGAGAGAATAAATTAAATAAAATTAAAAATATGAATAAACTTTAGTCTTAAGTCGAATATAAAAACAGTTTTGATAATTGGATACAGGTATAAACATTCTCGCTTATAATAATATATTGTATTATAGATCAGGTTTATGCAGTGACACGGCTCTATTTTCGTTTATAACTATAAATAAACGATATAATAAAATCATAGGATTATATATTTCTGGATTAAGAAAATTTCTTTCAAATTATTAAAATTAAATTAATTTTACGAAATTATTTTAATTGTTTGCGTAGAATTACACATGCGAAATTTCTTAAATTTTATTACAGAGTGTAAGAAGGAAGAAATAAAACAGGAGAATTACGACATTAAACGTAATATAAAGTCAGAATGTAAAGTTGATTTGAAAACATTGGATATTAAAGTAAAGTCTGAAGATTGTAAAGAAGCTGTTTATTTGACAAATGATTTTGAACACGTACAGGTAAGTAATACACATTTCGATATATTTTTATATCTATTTCTTTTATTAATCTGTAAATATCACTACTTTAACGGTATATTTTGTATTGTTCATGTGTTATTTAGGTTATTCAAAAGAATGAATCCTTCACTCCCCACAAAGAATTTAACACAGAGGAGAGGAAGACCCAAAGTAAGTAAAATTTCTTAAATGCTGTTTTAAAAATTTGATTTTATAAATCATTAGTAAAGTACCTAATGAGGAAATTTTTAAATGTTTATTTTTAATTTATAGTTAACGAGGAAAGTCAAAGTAAGCAATATGACACTGAGTACAATCCTAGAAGAGCAGAACATTATAAAATCAACAGCAAGAAATTTGCTCCTCCAGTTAAAACAGGCAATAGAATGGTAGCAAAGATAAAAAGGAAATATTTCAGAATGATGGGTGCATCCTATTCTAAAAGAACATACACGTGTGATTTATGTAAAAAGACTTTTTTAAATATGGTAATTTTACAAGCACATCTATTTTTTCACATTCGAAAGAAGCCATTTCGCTGCACATCCTGCAATCAGACGTTTTTCTGGGATTTTCTTTTGCAAAGGCATATGAAAGTACACAACAAAGAAGTTCAAATCAAAATTGATAATAGAAAATTTCAAAACTTTTGTGGTGAACGTTTTCAAACGCTTTCAACACGCGCATCAAAACAAGGTGCAGCTCACGTTTGTAAGATATGTGAAAAAGAATGTAAGGGGAAACATCAGTTGAAACGTCACGAAGCGACGCACAATGAAGATCGACCTTTCAAATGTAATATTTGTGCTAAGGATTATAAAACGAAACGCCATTTAAACATGCATAAAGTATGTCATACTAACACATGTAAGTACTCGTGTCGTATATGTAAAAAGCCTATTAAAAGAAAAGACTGCTTGAGAAAACACGAAAACACTCATAAACATAAATATATGTATATTTGTGACGTATGCAAACTTAGATTTAAGTGTGAAAGTTCTTTAACAAAGCATCGCTTTGTTGAACACGAAAATATGTTTGTATGCTGGTGGTGTCGAAGGGCATTCAAAACAAAAAATCTGCTGGAGAAGCACTCGAAAACTCATGTTCAAAAGTGTGATATCTGCAAAAAGGAATTTTCTTGTAAAAGCACTTTAGCCATTCATAAGAGAATCCATGCTGACGTCAAACCATTTAGTTGCGACGTATGTAAGAGAAGTTTCAGAACTAAAAGTCATTTAAAAAGGCACGGAACTGTTCACAATGAAGCCAGTTTTCCTTTCTTCTGTGACGTATGTAAAAAGGGATATAATCTTAAAAGCGATTTATTAAAGCATGTACCTATTCATCTGAAAAATCCATATTTTTGTAGCCATTGTAAAAAAACTTTTAAAACAGAGATTGAACTGAAACACCATTTAGAAATTTTCTGTTTAAAAATACATCCCAAACACACCAAGGGTATGACATACAAATGTAATATCTGTGACCAGATTTTTAAAAAAAAAGTTGATTTTGAGAAGCATCTAATTACTTACAACGATGAGATACATTTCTATTGTGACGTTTGCGAAAGAAACTTTACAACACAACTAGAATTTCAAACTCATCATTAAACTAGTCATACCACAAAACAATACAATACAGAAGTTATTAAGGTTTAGATAATACATAAGTATACCTCTTTAGGTGTTAAAACGTATGATATTTCTGATTTAATTGTATTCTAAAAATTCGCGTTGGAAATCAGTTTTTATAATAGAAATTTACTTGTGAAATTCATTGAAATCTATTATGACTTAAATACAAAGCATATTTGAAGACATAACTATTGTTTCTATTTGTAATGTTTGAGTTTTTCTACATTATTAATAATATAAATTCTGCAACAAAATGTAACAAAGTTTAAAAATAAAGAAAAAAAATATAATTTCCTGATTACTTTTGTGACTTTCATCTTATATATAATGATTACAAATGATTTATTCATTTTGCCCATTATTGGCCGAATGGATAAAACCACAGTACGGTTAATCTTGAGTTCGCGCCTCTCCAAGGAACTGGTCACGTGATTTTCCGGGATTTCACGTTAGTAAAACCTAAATAGGGGACAGTTACACATAGAATGTCTTTCTGGCATGTATTTAAGAATGATTACGTGTAAAATACTTGCTGAGGATGGACGTATAGATCCGAAACACAAGAAAGTATTATATACAGGTGCAGATAAAAGCCTTCGTTTTCATGTTGATAAAAAACATTAAATTGGGTTACAAATATCAAACAAATGTGGTCCAGAACTTCGAAAAGTTCGTTAATTGCTTTATATTACAAATTGGTTGAAATCAAAGGAAGAAAATTGAGTTCATTTATTATATTAAGCAGATATTAACACTTCAATACTGATCGCGAGTAAATTCGTAACCTAACCCAACACATGAGAGTCTACTTGTATGTTCTATCACAGTTTCATATAGTTGACAGGGGTTTAAAAAAAATCCATAAAATACTTGATGTATATTTATTTTAATTTTATTCCAATCAAACCTCCTTGTAGATAACAGGAGCCTTTGTTGAAAGTTATATTTTAGCGCCCCGTAAGATAGAATTTGCGAATTAAAATGAAATTAATTACAAGAAATTTTTATGCTTTTTACGTGATTTAAAACAAGAAACAATCGTAGTGTGAGGTCCCGAATAGAGTTCAAACCTTAAGGTTTATAAAAATTTGTAATAAATAATTAACGCGAAGCGGAGACAAACAAACGATTTCGCAAGGTGTCGAGTAAACGACACCGGACTTTAACACCATTGCTCATATACAATAGCGAGAAGAGAACTTGATCGGGATAAGAGAAGCTCTGGCAAACAAAAGACGTAGAAAATAAAGGTATTAACGTTCTAGAACGTGATAAAAGGAAATAACAAGTGAAAATATGAGCGCAGGTGTCTTAGTTCTATCGGTAATCCCGGTCAGAGTCGAAGAATGGTGTCGGGTAGACCTTTCTCGCGACCCAAACTGATCTCAATTTCCATCTGGAAACAGGTGAGAGACCAATCGGGGAGCGAGGAAATAGAAGTCCTACGTAAGCAAAACCTTTGTTTTTAATAAAGGTTTCTGTAAAGGTGCTGAGTAATCATTGTCTCCATCACCATTACCCACACACGAAAAATGAGCCTTCGTATGCGCGTTTGATGCCACATTTAATAGCATATTTCCTTTACACTTCTACATCTTTTGCTAGCTGTAACTGATGGCTGCGCACATGCAAGAGAATAAAGACATTATATATCAATATGAAGGTATTCATTGAAACATTAATACGCCAATAAATGTTCATGAATCACTGTAAACAGTTATGTCTAATTTAAAAATAAAAATAATGATTTTAATAAATATCTATGTAAAATGAAACAAAGGTGTACATGTATATGAACAGCCGCCACCATCTTGAATAAAGGCGCAGGCCTGTACTTCAGGGGACTTTTTTCTTTAACTCTTTCCATCCTGTGGGCACTGAGAGGGCCTCTTTTTGCAAGCCTATTATGGGTTCGGCCAGGCCCACAATGGGGCTGCCGGGTGGTGAGGGACGGGGCCCGACATATCCGAACGGACCACTCCCGAAAGATTCCTGGGGATTTTTCGACCCGTTCGGATTCGAACCCGGGTCCCCCAGAGCGGTAGGCTGCCACCTTGGCCGCGTACTTCAGGGGGCTGTGGTCTAGTATAAAGGTTGCAAACTGACGGCCCATTTAGTCTTCATATCTGGCCCGCAATCTTGATTACTTCTTTTCTAAAAATCAATGTTTATAACATCTTAAAACGGAAAAAATTCAAACGTACAACTATTTACAAAGCCGTAAAGGCCTGGCAACAAAAGGACATTTGTTAGAGCTTTCTTTATTGTTTTAGTTTACCGAATAATATTGAAAACGGCCCTCTTCTGATATACATAGATTTCACTGGCCCTTTACTACGTTTGATTTTGCGACTTCTGGTTTAGATGATCCACATTGCTACATAACAGCTACAGATTAAAACACCTTTGCTCCATTACTACTGTTAACTCTGTTGAACCCAGCCAATGTAAATGCTTCTGCCACTAGTTCAGTATGGCAATTTAATCATAAAATATGACTCTTGTAGTTAAATTGCTCACTCTATTTTTTAATGTTCGTTTGGGCTACAATAGGAAAAGGAATCTAAAATTTTAATAGAAAATTTATTGTTTTAATTTCCTTGCTAATAAATTTTGAAACTTAAATACAGAAATATGAAAATGACAAAGATACACACAATGCTAAAATGCGTAAATATGGTTTATTTCATAAAAAAAATTAATTTTACAAACGTACTTACAAGAGTTTTTTTTTCCAAAATAAACGAATACATTCAATTTTGATACATGAATTCGTGTTCAAAATTATGAAAAGAAAAACATAACGTTTCTTTACAGTCTCTTTGAAGATACAGTCGACCCCCCTACAACACTGTTGATAATTCCGTTTTATATGAATTCCATGTTGTACGAGTCACTTAGATTTTACAAATACGTGAGCCGTTTACAGCCCGGAACACGTATTTGTAAAATCTAAGTGACTCGTACAACACGGAATTCATATAAAACGGAATTATCAACAGTGTTATAGCGGGGACGACTGTATTCCTATATTAAAAAATAATCATTTTTCACTTGTAATTATACACGAAATGTCAGTAATTATGAAATCAATCTTCTACCCTACACTTATTTATTTTAAACATTGCTTTTTCATACATATCTCATTTACTTGCTGCATTTAAATAAGTACAAATGTAGTTATGATTTAGACGTATTGTGTTTAAATGGTTTCAACCGATTTCACAAGAAATTTCTTTGTGGAAGATGACTTCGCATCGTAAAACTTTACAGAATTATTTAATTTTTTTATCACAAATATCACATTTCTTAATGCTGAAAATGGTATTTATCTGCATATTCCTATTTAAAACACACTTTTCCTAATGCCTCTTTGCATTGATATATTCCTCCTGTGGATCATCTTGGAAATTTTCTGATGGTTTGTAATTCCAGTTTTTCAGCGAATTTTCCTTTTACAAATGCCACAGCAGAATTTATCTATGTATCTCATCTTTGTAAATGATTAAACACCTCTCCAAATCGATTCTATAAGTCTGTTAGTTATAACATATTGATAAGATAAATTGCTTGCTGCGCAGTTTTATACAAGAAAGCAATAAATGGTATTTTGATTTATTTCCTCTTTAATTAAAACCTGTTCGTGCAATTAGTTAGATAAATCTTGATTAACTTAATGAAATACTTTTTAACCTTTCACTAGTCACCATTAGCTATCTTTCCAATTTTATCATATTATACATTAAAGAAAGATGGAGGAGCAAATGGCACAAAATACATTTCCTTTTGTAAAAAATAGAAAATAAAGTCTACCTTTTCAATTTAAAAAGTGTTCCTATGTAAAAGTAATTTTGTACTTAATTCCAAAGAATGTTTTTACTTACTTTATGTTGTAAGATCCTACTACACATCTTGCAACAAAACATCCTTGCATTAAGGCGAGTTTTATCATAAAGATTTAACTTGTGTTTATTTTTCAATTCCTTTTCACAGATATTACACTTTTCACTATGACTTTTTGAAAGCTTTAGACAAAATCCACACACTTACGTATTATCATGTTAAATTAAACAATGCGGTTTCTTACTAAAGTACAACTCGTATTAGGTTTAAAACTTTTCTTACATACGGTGAAACTCATCTAAAATGGAATGGCAAGGTACCCAATATTTTTCCCTGATTTGGCAGGTTTTTCCTATATTACATAATTACGTCTATGTATCGATTTATGAACAGATAAACAGTTCTTTGTTTTAAAACGTTTGTTACAGATAGGACACATATATTTATATTCAACATTGTGTATTTCGAGATGACTCTTTAAAGACACTTGCGTTTTAAAACTTTTCTTACAGATCTTACAAATATATTTATATTCAACATTGTGTATTTCGGAATGACTCTTTAAAGCTCCTTGCGTTTTAAAACCTCTATCACATAGCTGACAAATATAATTCCTATCATAATTATGAGCAACTTTATGATTTATTACAGAGGCTTTTGATTTAAAACACTTACTACAAATATCGCATTTATAAGGTCGGTCTTCGCTATGCGTTGCCAGATGAATTTTCAACTGAGATTCCCACTTAAATTCTTTTTTACATAGCTTACAAATATGAGCTAAATGCGTTCTATCACGCATCTTTACTCGGCTTATTGTCAAAACGCTCTTATCACAAATGTCACAGTGAAAGGGATTCCATCGAATAAGTGGATTTAGAAGATATTTTGAAGACGACTTCATGCGGACTATTCTATTATCATGTTCGATATGATGTTCATAGGCGTGTTCTCTCATGTGTCTTCTCAAAAGAAAGATCCAGGGAAACATCTGATGGCAGGTTGAGCAGTGAAATCGTTTGTTTCCAATATGAAAAAACAGATGGGTTCTTAATACTTTGTAATTTGCAAAAGTTTTCAAGCATAAATTACATGTAAAGTATTCTTTAGGATGAGATGCCCACAGTACATTGAGGTATTTGTTTTTAATACTGCTTCGAATTTTATTGATTTTCGTAATTGAAGAAATGGATCTCTTCCTGTTGCTCTTAAATTGATAACGCTTTGGTCTTTTTCGATTGTGATGAATAACATGTTTCTCATTCTGTTCGTCCTTGTTCACTGCAAATTAAAAAAAAACCAATGAAATTATTCATATTTAAATAAACATCACTTACAGTCAGGTTTTATTCACTTCACCAATGCTAGGCAATTATCTCATGGATTCATAAGTTCAATGATGAGTTGAACATGTAATAACTAGCGAAAGTTCACTCTTTTTGAAATATTAATAGACATTTAACAAATGAACCTAGCAATAAAAGTGATGAATCGTTACCACTTAAATGTGAAGAAGGTGCCGAGTATTGAATCATTTAAGGAATCATCTAGAAAACTTTACAAAATATAAAACAATAGTCAAAAACCTGCTTCTTAAAGCATATTAAAATGGAACCATAGCTCTAATGGCATACAATTATTTAACTTTTGCCTTGCAGAATTTATATTCTGGAATGAACACCTAATAATTAACATTATTTACTGTATGCTTGGTTATACACTTGTGAATTATCAACTTAGAATTCAAGGAATAGTTCTACGTACTATTGCAACACAAGTGATAAGAAGTGGCATATTTTAGAAAAAAAGCAAAAACCAATGCGTACAAGTCAACCAAACCAAATGTGTTTGGCAAATAAAAAAATTAAACAACAAATGCAAGATTTATATTTATAAACTGTAAAATATCTTCCTTTCAGTATATCAAAGGCTTAACAGTTTTGCAGATTCTACTCAACTTAAAGAGAAAACATCCTTAGAATATTTATGTCAGTGTTTCTCAACTATTTTAAGCCAAGGACCAGTAAAATGTCTGAAAAAGTTCTATGAATCATTAAGTTACGTAAATCTAATTTTAAACCTATGTAAATATTATCAACTTTTGTGATATATGTGCTGTTTATAATATAATAAATCAAAAAGCATGTTTGAATACACATGGAAACATAAATTGCAAGTAGTCTATTAAATCATCATTGAAGAAAGCTTTAATCTTTATATATTTAAGTCTGCCGCTGGACCACCTGTTCCATCATTGCAAATCACAGGTTCACAGACACTGGTTTATGTAAACTTTCATTGTTTAAAATACACTAAAGAAATTTTAAATGCAAATACATGCCATTTAATAATTACAGTTTATTAAGTGTACTGTGTAAATTGCTTAAAATTTGCAAGTATTTAGGCTGGTTTCAGTTTCAAAAATTCGCTATTTTTTTGTTTTGTTTTTATTAATTCCCTCATTTAAAAATGAATTCAACTCAAAAAGACAAAGAACAGAAACAAAGCTAGAAATATAATGTTATACAGGGTAGACTATTTTAACAGATCCAGCAGAATAACTGAAAAAATATGCATCCTACAAAAAAAAAAAAAATCACTAAACTAAACATACTGAAAGAGATGCAAGACTGAGCTATTGTTAACACTACAATCATTGAAAATGAGGTAAACTTTATTTCCTAAAAAGGAACCCATTTTTATTGCTTATTCTGATTCTTCATCAGAAATTAAGAAACTTTATCAAAAACATTTTTTTAAAAGCTAAACACATCAGAAGTTATGAGTGTTAAACACAGTCAAGATTCCGCAGATTTACATATGCACCATTACCACATGGTGCATGTATAAATCTGTGGATGTATGACAATTTTTCTGAAAATAAGAAGAGAAATTTAAAAAAGTCATTAGGAAAGTATTATTACTTGGTGAAATCATTCTTTTTCAATCAATACAAAACTTGTGTGTGAAGTCCACAGTGTGTGAAGTCATACAATACCACAGTGTGTGAAGTCATCTTTTAAATTTCCTAAATTATTTTAAGTTTAAAATAAGACATGTTATTATATAAAGAAAATTTATCTTTATAATCAAACAACATTGCTAAACCTGATATACTAGAAACTAGACATCAACCAATGCTGAATTCTATTGGGCTAGACATGCTATTATATTACTAAATAAATTACGCAACCAGTTTGGCAATAGAGGGAGGTGTTAGGCACCATCTCTTAATAACTTTAATAATTATAATTTTTAATTAATTAATTAAAATAATTTAGAACTACTGTAAGAAAAAAATTGGCCCGGAGCGAGACTCAAACCCATAACTCCTGCTTACCATGCAGATGCATTGCCGGTTACACTACCACCCTCTAGTGCCAAATTGGTTGCATAATTTATTTAGTAATATAGCGATATCTAGCCCGATAGAATTCGGCATTGGTTGGTGTCTAGCTTCATAATCGATCTTGTTACTACTCCACATTTGTAAAGTCATTTGGCTACCAAAAAAGGAAAAGCGTTTATTTATTTTTTAACTTTTCATTCGTAAATCTTGTAATTTATTAATTTGTCCACAGTTTAATAAATTTGTACTTTCATGTTCTGAACTTATTAAAATAATAATTTCCCATTATGTACTCCTGCAGTTTAACTTTTTTGTTACACTCAATCAATAAATTATTAAACGAAATGATCATGTAATTAATTAATTGGGTTATTTTTGGCTACTATTAATAATTAGAAATTAAGTAATTTGGTATTAGAGGTAGACGTTAGGTGCCATATCTTATCTAAATTAAAAATTATAATAATTTTAAAGTTATTTATAATAGCCTGGAGTGGGATTTTAACCTGCAGTGTGCACCACCTGGACCTCTGAGTGATTCTTCACTTCCAGACATATTGAAATCTTGATATAATTATTCACAGTTACTCACATTACTTAATTTTTAATCATTAATAGCCCGATGAATTATGGCAAGCATTTGGTTTAGCATTAATACATTGAGCTTTGCAATGTTTATATATATAATAAATTATTATTTTTAATCTTTATTTTAATTTAAATCATTATATTTTGTAATTATTTTTGCTTTAATTTATAAATGAGTTTATTAACACCTATCATCAAACTGAAGAGGTAAAAAGTAATTAAAAGTATTAAAAAAAAAAATTGAATGGATTGCCTAATAAAGTAATTTTAATACACCTGGATGAACAAGCTAATAACATAACCATTTCATTTAGAACGAGCCCAATACACTGACACCTCAGAACTCAATTGAATTCGTTCCTAGAAGGCATTCAAATTCCAAAGCAATTTTCCCCATACAGTGTGAATCAATCTGTTCCCAAATCCTTAAATGACCATTTTAATTCTAAATAATCATAATTCAAGCTAATAACAAGTAAATGTCTAGTCAATGCGTAAAACAATGAAAATAGTAATATAAATAGATTAAAAACAACGAGAAAAGGAAATAATGCATTAAAATGCAGCATACGAACTGTACATGACTGGCTCATTCAACAGGTACAGCAAATTAAAAGTAATGGATTTTCATTGATTCATTATTTGTAGTCCAAAATAAAAATTAATCCAATCTGGCAACATGCAGCATCATGCATACCTATACACACGTCATACACTGTACAAACATGCACTTAAAAGTAGAAATGAACCATCATGTTAATTGGCTGCAGATGTCATGTGACTTTACATTACTCGCTCTTCTGCAAAGCATTTAATTGTCTTACTCGTATATATTGTATATCAGACAGAAAAACTGGTTTATAGATATTTACTGTGATGTCAAATATACGTATCTATAAAATTAACATATTATTAACTATGAGGATTATTGTGAACAGTACTTATGAGAGAACAGCATGACGTTGCGATCACTGATTTTGATCAAACTTGGTGCAGTTAGAATGCATCCCAACAACTGACATGTGCCAAGCAGTAAAATGTAATACTCAAAATGAATAAAAGACACTTTTATTAACATTATTCAATGTTTGCTTTCTGGGAGTGTAATTTTGTGGATGATAATTTTCATAGAAGCATATGAAACAATAAACATTTCTGCAGTGCATGCCTTAGATCAGTGTTCCACAACCGGTGTGCCGCGGCACACTGATGTGCCATCACATGGTGAAAGTGTGACGTAAACTTTTACATATTTTGTTAATTTCAAATTTTATTGATATATTTTTATCATAGTTGTTGTGTTTTTTATGCTTGTATTTCATTCTCTGCCGCAGCACTGATGAAATAAGATGATATTTGTTTATTGTTTATTACAAGCCACGCATTTTTATGTATTCTAAGAAATTATATGAAAAAAAAATTGCTCACAGGTGTTGATGTCTGTTTAATAACGATAATAATAGGTTAGTGGCATTACGTAATTCTATTAATAGTATCATATGATACGTTTTTGAGGAGAATAACATTTTGGTGTGCCGTGTTGAGTCATGGGTGTGCCGCAGGTAGAAAAAGGTTGCGGAACACTGCCTTAGATAAATGCAGCATTTTACAATAAGATTATTTACATGTCACATGTAGTTACTTGAAACAGATAAATTTTATTATTTTATTACCCTGTTTATGGTACATTTCTATTTTTCTAGAAATAAATCAGTTTTTCTCTCTGACAATATAATAAATTTAAAAGTATCAAAAATAAATGAAAATTATATTTTAGGAGGAAAAAAATCACATTGATACTACTGAGATTTGAAATACCAACCATGCAATTATGAAATTCGCTCTGAGCTATCAAACACTCTACAAATGGTAGAAATTCTATAGGTTTGAAGTGATTTGCAATTTTCAACCTTAATTTTCTCATTTAATTTTGAGTATTGCATCTTACAACTTGGCACATGCAGTCATTGGGAATGCACTATAACATCACTGAGTTTGATCATAAATTTAAAATTGTTAATCATCATATTGTGATTTAGTCTCAGCTTTGCCTGGCCAGTTTTATATTGGCTCTATATAATGCAATTGCTTACTTCCAGAGAGAAAAAATAAATAAATAAATTCAAAATCACATGACAGCTGTAGCCAATTACCATGATGATTCATTTCTACTTCTAAGTGCATGTCTATACAATAAACCCATCTTTGTGTTCCAGTTCCAAGAAAAGTTACTTTTGGGCAAATTTCCTTAAAGAAATCATATGACTTCTGAGGTACCACTGTACTATCAATGTTAGACTATTAAGAGTATTACAAATTGGTTGCCCAATATAAAAAATTTGAAAGAAAAACAAATAGCTTTTAAAATCTCAAAATGTTTTAAATTTTAAAGTACAGGTAACCCCCGTATAACACGGTAGTTACGTTCCAAAAAATTGCCGTGTTATGCGAATCCGTGTTATACGAAACAAAGAACTAATACGAAAAGGAGGATTAGGTTCCAAAATTAAAAAACATGCTAGTATATTTTCATAATTAACATAAATATCTTCATTAAAAATTTTTTAAGTGATACATATTAATATAAATTAAACAATGTTTCTTTGTCATCACTAAAAACACTATTAATTAACCGAGAGCATTTTCTTTTTGGCAAGTTATCCTTATCCTCTGAGCATTTTTCTGCATTATCTTCAGATCCATGCTTTACCTTTTGCAAAATGTATGTAATTTTAGATTGCTTGCTTCTAGTTAAAAGGTCTTTATAAATTTCCTTATATGGTGCTAAGCACTTATGAAGAATAAAGCAAGTATGGAATAAGGGGAAAACATTCGGCAACATCAGAAGCAGAAGCGTCACGATCTGGCAACATTGAAACAAGTTTCAAGAAGGACCACATGTATCGACAGAAGGCGAGAAGAGAAAATTTACATACTTAAGTACTAATAGTTCACGAAAATTATTATTTCGTGAACTATTAGTACTTAAGTATGTAAAAATTTATTACATTTCATGTTGTACGAGGGTTTTATCCAATTCTCGAACCGTGTCAGAGTGAATCTGTGCTATAAAAGTACCGTGTTATATGGGGGATGGTACCAATTCTCGAACCGTGTTAGAGCGAATCCGTGCTATAGAAGTGCCGTGTTATACGGGGGATGGTACCAATTCTCGAACCGTGTTAGAGCGAATCCGTGCTATAGAAGTGCCGTGTTATACAGGGGTTACCTGTACAGAAATTGATACCTTTTACTATGGGCTCAGTAGCTTATTATGCAATTTATAACTGTAGCTCTTCTATGATGCAATTTATAACTGTTCATATAAACAATTAATATTAGTTTTAAAATTGTTTCTTAAAATATATTTTGATTTTGGTTTATTTGTTTTATGGAAATATGACGTGTGTGATCTGCCGAGAAGAGATGCATCCCAGGACGGCTTTTATGGCAAACTTGCCCCTATTTAGCTATTACAAAAATGAAGAAAACCCAGAAAGCTCCATGTGGCCTGCCTATTAGCGTGCCACAAACCCACAACAAACTCCCAGTGTTCAGTGGTTATATCCATTTCATCACTGGTGGCTCTTTTTGGCTCAGTGGCTCAAAAATTATAAAAGCTAACAAGTAATATTAAAAATCATCAATACGATATTTGATATTCAGTAAATACAAATTGATGAAAAATTAAAAAACCAAGACAACATAATCATGATTTATATGGTCTGATTTTAAAACAATACCAACTTATAGTGCAAGAAAATAGTAAGTCTGTTATGTATATCAAAATCAAAACTAACTCACTAGATATGTTTGTGGAAAGGTTTAAAAATCCTCATGTGCAGTTAGAATTTAACTGCAGCAGCAAATATAAGAAATCAGTGGCTGGCGCAGATTGAAACATATTGCATTACTCGGATTATTTCAGGTATGCAGGTAATAAAAAAAAATTGCAAACACAACATACAAATGTAGTATAAACAGTACAGTGATTAGAACTAGTGTTTACACTGATGGTGGGTGTATTGACAGTATTTACACCAAATATGATATAAAATGTCAATGTAAAACATTTAGCAAATAAAGATGTAACATCTTACTTACTTTGTATCTTCATTCCATTTCTATTAAATCTTTCCTGAGGAATGATAGATGAATTTCTCCTCATAACCTAAACAATACATAAACAACACAGAAGTGATATATTTAAAACTTTTTAAAAAATGGCTGACAAATTTACACATTAAAAAATACATAGAAAAGACTTATGTGTGTTGGTCTACTGCTAAACCTAAAATTTATATATTTTTCGTGCGGATTTACAGAGACTTTATAATATTTATATATAAACAGCAGTCATAAGAAATTTAATTAGAAAAGACTAAAATGTCTTCATTTTGGCCATGTCAAATCAGCAGGAACAACAGTCTTCCATTGCAAAGATGACCATTAGAGACCTCTGCACAAAATATGCAAAATCAGTTTAAAACTTCACAGCTGACAAGTGTGGATTGTGGACTCTAGTATAATCCTGTTCCACATTCAGATTAAAAATGTAGAAAAAAATAAAAATCTGTGAAATCTTTCTGTAAGAATCCTGACACCAGTTAGAATAAATTGTCTCATGTCCTAATTCACAATTTGACTTATCCAAGTGATAAAAGTATATTAAAATTTTATCACAATTTTAGGAGAGTCTATTTTGTAACATGAGTCGATGATGGAGTTAGAATAAAACTGAATGATTTAAATGATTAAAAATAAATTTATTTATTTATTTAGAAAAATTAATCAAAACATATATATATATATATATGTGTACACATATATATACAAAGAGAGATTAATTATAATAATTAAAATCATATTAGAATCCTAGAATCCTAACAAAACTTTTAGTTACACTTGATCTTTCTAAAAAATAAAAAGAATTCAAACAACAACTCAGTAATTGATTTTTCTACTTTTCGAGGGAGAGAGTTTACAATAATTAAGTCAAATATAATACCTCATTTCTGTTCCTTATATACTTATGAGTCATTTGCAAGACTAGTCACAGTTTCCTGCAATTGGTGGAAAACTCTTTTGGTTTGAATGCAAACTTTCTCAAGAGTTCGGTTTTCCAGTTTCAGCATTGGGTGTTTATGTTTGGCCCTATTTATAGGACTTCGTCCATCCAATGATTAGAGACAATTTGAGTCATCTGAGGAGAGAAGCAACAAGGAACTTCCTTGTCGAGTTGATATCAGAGTCAACATCTCTCTTCAAGAACTTCCTTCCAAATTGAAAGAAAGTCCATCTGTGATACACTTTTGTTTGTTAAATTTTATCACTTTAAGCAAAAAGAATCTGCCCCAGATTCTCACACAAACCAATTAAAAAATACATAATTTCTTTAAAAAACATGGCTGACGAATTTACTCATTTTCTAGTCTTTTCTATTAATATGTATTTCTTAAATACATATAAAAGACTAAAACGTCTTGATTTTTCTACAAATTTTTTAATATTTAAAACTGTTAATAATATTTAGAAATAATTTAGTAAAAGATATTTTTGTGAGAATCCTGATAGAGAGAATTTGTTCTCAAGAAATTTATTTGTAAAAATAATGTTTTAACCTCGAATAGAAAATAATATTTTATAACTATAATAGTTTAATTCACACAAGGGATGTTGATACTTTCGTTTTTAAAAGAAAGTGAACTTACTTTCCTACAACTGACTTGAAAGTTAAGTCAGAAGTGGCCGCACCTGAGACTTGGCTGTCTGTTAGGCCATCGACTCGTATAAAAGGGACATTTTCCCGCCACTCTAGGCTGTTCAACAAGGTATGAACATACCATAGGAGGCAATTGATAGAAATAAGTATTTTCCTTATACAATACGATGAAGGCCATTCCAAGTTAAGAGAACTGCCACATAGAGATCAACCATATTGTAATAGCACATTCCACATCCATAGATGTTACAATTCCTAAACGTCTCCCTGATCCTGAATGAGAAGACAGTGTTCAAATACAAGATAGATATGGAAATTTGGAAGGTAGTATAAATCTGTTAGATGGATGTGAACTCTCTCTCTCCGCGCATAAGTTTAGATTTCACGCAATTAGGTTAAATTTAGATTTAAGTGAGATAGTTTGATCTCCCTACAGGATAACTCCCAAACGTAATATTGGTAACTCCATTTATTGTATTTTGATTCAATTGTGTATTTTACTTTGCAGTCATTCTTTAGTTATATTAAATTTGTTGTTTTATAAACAATCTTATTCATTATGCACTCCAACTCATTCAACGGGTGACTCCTTCGCTTTTTCTTGGACTTTGTCACTCGAACGTGACAGATATTTATAATTACAAGTAAACACAAGTTAAGGCACGTATTTTAAATTATCCTTAGCTGGTATCAGGAAATCCTGACAGGAGACTGGATTATACAATTGTATGTCTCCACATTTTTACTAGCAATATAAGTCCCTCCACACTTGATATAATTAGTAGTAAAGCCATCTTTGTAGACAGATCAGAACTGATCTAAACATCAGTTGCCGATTAAGCGGTATCCAATCATAATGATATACTACACCCCTGGCTGATCTCAATTTTTAAAAATTTTATTACTCTTAGAAGGAATTATCTCCCAAAATATTTATTTTTCTCATGATACACCTTATGTAGGTTTAACAATTGCTGTTTAATAGAGAAGAGACATATATTTAGCTACTTTTTCAATAACTTACAGAATATGCAAATTTTTCTTATAGTGTAAAATACTTCAAAATTTGTATTATTTACCTTTAAGAGTACATTTTCTTCTGGGAGGTAGATTTCATAATTTCCAGTCTTTAGTGTAATATTCAATTTTTTCAAAACAACTCGACACTCTGATTTAATAACATTCTTAATATCATACTTCTTGATTACTTCTTCTTTCTCACAATCTATATTGGAATTTAAAACATTTTGTTGCTTAAGAAAACTGTAAGCAAATAATTAAATCTATTATATATATAAGTATTATACTATTATATTGTATTTAAATTTTACATCATACATATGAGACTATTATACTAAGTTACCATAGTATGTACTGTACAAGTTACTATGACTATTAAACCATTTTCTTTATTAACATACCCAAAAATGCATATCAGTTATCTTTGCTTAGCCCTCTTCAGTTGGATATAGGTCTAAAATACAGGAAAATGTTTTGAGACAATACAGAATTGTAACATTAACATGCATACAAACACATTTAAAAATTGACAAAACCAACCTGATGACTATATAAGAACCTTAGAATTTGGCACCAATGTAACCAAACTAAACCTTCAATACATTTACAAACCATAAGGACATTCCACATGTTAGATGCACAGTACATAATAAAGTAAGGTTATAATAATATTGAAGATTTAGTTTGGTTTACATGTGAGTTGTGCCAAGTTCTAAGGTTCGTTTACAATTGTAAATGTCATATTTTAACAGATTTTGTCAATTTTTAAACATGTTTGTATGAATATTGATATTACAGTTCTGTATTGTCTCAAAACATTTTCCTGTATTTTAGATCTATATCCAACTGAAGATGGCTAAGCAAAGATAGCCGATATTCATTTTGGGATATGTTAATAAATAAAATGGTCTAAATTGTATATATTATGGTAAATTAGTATAATAGTCTCTCTTATGTATTTTAAGCCCGTAAATTTAAATACAAAATAATATTATAATATATATATATATATATAACTAACTAAATAAATTTTATTTTTAATAATTTGGCAGAGAATTCCTTAACTTAACAATATATCGTTGGTGCACAAGAATAGTGACACAACTCAAAAAAATAGTTCTTCTAGAACAGCCATTTAAAAGTTTCTTTATTTCTGCAAGGCTATGTCATGATCTTGGATTTTTAAAATTTTCAAATCTTTATTTCCAAAAATGATTAAACATTTTAAAAATCCAAGATCATGACAAAGCCTTGCAAAAATAAAGAAACATTTAAATGGCTATTCTAGAAGAACTATTTTTTTGAGTTGTGTCACTATTCTTGTGCACCAATGATATATGTTTTTATAACAATTTATTTGCAATTTCAAACCAAAACAGGTCTATGTGCCACTACATAATACAGTGGAACCTTGCTTAATGAGCATAATTCGTTCCAGAATCTTACTCGTAATGTGAAACACTTGTTAGACGTAACAGTTTTTCCCATAGAAATTAGTGTAAAATACGATAGTGTGTTCCATGCCAAAAAAATACTCAAATATTTTATATACAATGTTTATTCAAAGAAAATTACACAATATACATTGTTAAGAAACATCAATCATCTTCATCTTTTCTTCTAGCCCAGAATGAACCAACTCGAAATGCAAATTCAATTTGCAGAAAACAAAAAAAAAAAAAAATCACAGATAATATGTCTGATGAAGATGCCAAATGATATGCCGAATTCTTGGGTTATGTAAAGGTTATAATTAAATATTAGAAATTAATTAAATTGACTAGAAGTAGGCAGTTATGCTGCCATCTTGTATTAAATTTAATAATTATAAATAATTAATTTTTAATTTAGACATTCCTAAAATTTAATTAGGAATTGGTCATTAAATTTAGTATGAGATGTCATGTTTATTATATAATGAGCTATGATTGTCAATGTTTATATGTAATATGTGTGAACACAAGTTTGGAAAAATGTGTAATCACGAGCGACACTACGATGCTAGCGGAACGAGTGCTAAACACAGACTGATGGAGCATGCACACAATCTGGGATTTCCCACCTCCTTGTCACGCGTTATGCAAAATACTCATTAAGTGAGGTTCCACTGTAGTGATCTAGGACCAATTAGATGTCCGTGGCAGATAAGACATCAGACTACGCTCTGGTGATCCAGGATTGAATTCAGGTGGCCAAAACCTCAGGATATTGGTATGTTGTGAATATGTTGGATCTGGCAAACCCCACAGTGGGGTTGAAATAAAGGCCCCTGTTAGTTTCAAAAAGGCTGAAAGAATTAACAAATTATTACTTAGTTCTAACTCTACAAACTTATTTATAATATTTTAACTGTTCTTCTAATCACTAGAAACATATTTTTACAGTATTAAAAGTGTTAATCATCTTACCTATTGAATTATCACCACGAAAATTATTCCAAATATTGGAACTCTGTGTTATCTCTTGAAATTCACTTTCCATAATTAATTAACTGAAATGATAGAAGAATTACGTTATATTATTAGAAAAGTTGAATTTTATACAAAAGTGCATAGGTAATATTTCAAATGTAAAATAAAATGCCATCTAATAAACCATTTAAATAAATAATAATGTTACAATCCAAAATGCATACAAATAAAATATCTGAAAATTAACCATCTGAGTAATTCTTGAATTTGGGTGAGAGTCAGATTCGAAGGACGCGACATTTTGGTTTATTCGTCCAAAAAACCCCGAGTGGTTATAAAAGTGACTGATTATATCTGGCAAATATTACTAATTTTAGCTTTGTTCTAAATTTTCTAATGGAGTTCCAACACCAATTGGGAGACTTAAATAATTCAGCAATAAACACTTCTATTAAAGAGTCTTAGCTGAATTCCAGTGAGATTTAATGTAAAATAAAACTTTTGAACTAACATTTTCAATCTACAAGTGCAGATCTTCAGATCTGTATATTTGATGATGAAATGCTCAATGGAAAACATTAGTCCAAAAGTTTTATTTCGAATTTTCCTCCAGGGTTTTATGGCCTACAGTAAATGTTAGCTGCCTAATGTTTACTGCAACTTGTGTTAACACTAACAAGGGCAAAAGCCAAATACAACTTCTTAATAAAGTGCAAGAAAAACAAGGTGCTTCCTTGTCATTCTTCTGAATCAAACTCCCGAATAGCTGAGTCTTTATTACCTAAGTTAAAGCAACTATGCTTAAAGAAAGCTATTCATTCTATGAAAAAGAACATATATTCTAAAACGAAAATGATTTATACAATGTAGCCCCGCATGTGATTGAGAATGACAACAGGTAGCCTATTTATAAGAAAAACTATAAAGAAAGCTATCCCTACAGGAAAAAGATGAATTGGATCTTAAACCAACAATGCAAATGCATTCTGGAACAACAAAATTCACTATAATTTGCTGAGACAATATCTCCCCACCACCTTATCCTCATTGACGCCATTAACCACTTAAAACAAGAAACAGCCATCCAGACTTGAAATACCAAGTATCAAAAAGCTTGTGGCAGGTTTAAACAAAGGGCAGAAAGAACCATTCAGATGGAAGGCATCTTTCAGAATAAGTTCAACTAATGATGCAGGTAGAGAAGATACTTGGCATACTCCACAAAGAAGCAAGAAATGGCTTGAAGACAACCATATCATCTTATTAAAAGCTGATAAAAGCAGATCTGTAATTCTGATGAAAAAAGAACATTATAAGGCCCTCTTGGACCAATATCTCACAGATACTTGTAAACCAGTCGAGGAAGAGTATGTTGACAAACTTCTTGCAGGCATTATCAGATTATCTTGCACAACGTTGGACAATAAATAGTAACTAGAAGGAAGTTGGTTCCTTCTCCTGATATACCTAAATTATTCACTTTCACTAAGACTTATAAGCAAGATGACATAATATGTCCCATAGTGATAAAGCCAAATTGCCAACATGCCTACTGGAAAACAGTTCATATCCTTCTTAAAGAACATTTAAAGGGATCTTCTCCATAGATAAGACCGAGTTATTAATACAGGAATTACAAATTATACAATGTAACAGGAATGTGTATATCACAATCATTCTTTCAATACAATTACAATATATATGTTCAATATAAAGGTCTACCTATGTGCAGCCCATTATCAGGGGATCATAGTAAGATGATAATTAGATTATTAGAAAACACAATTAGAGAACAATGACAACAGAATCACGTTGAGCTTGCATCATTGTGATAATATACCAAATATGTCTTTTTTTAATGCTTATTTTTATGCTTTTTTCTTGTATTGGTGTTGTGCAATTTTTGTATTTTATGTATTTGAAAAGTTTAGTTATTTTGAACTACATTAATATTCCGAAATGCATTCCATTTCACATAGACCCTAGGAAGATCTCAACTAAATCGAAAACATTTGGTCTTTAAACATTTAATCATCATTAAATAGTCTGGAAACAGAAAAGGCTAGTCAAATGTGGTTTTTATTAATATTATTTTCCAGTCTCATTTCTTGTGAAGTCTGGAACTTAGTTTGTTCCACTGGCATTTTGCAATGCTCTCCTCCTTGTTGCATTTTATAATTCCTCGTAAATAATTAATGTTAGTTTTTAAAATTAATCTGTACTATCAATAAAAGAAGTAAATGTCTGTAATAACTAAACACTAAACAAAATTTAAAAAAAAAATACACAAGTGATCACAATTTATAAGGTCTGATTTTCAGTGATTTTAAAATACAATCTTACAATGCAATATAATAATAAGTCTTATGTGTAATAAGTCTTACTTATTAAATTTAAAATTGTAAAAAAAATTTAAAAATTAACTCATTTGAAAGTTTAAAGAACTGCTTATAAAGTTGGTGTTTAGGTACAGTAACAAAAAAAGAAAAAATTGATGAATAGCACTTGTGTATTCTTTACATTTCTATTATACACCCCACACGTTAAATCAATATTTCACTATAATAGTTTTAATATTGTTATTATCGACAGTATATCTTTATTGGGATAAATTTTACATACGTATACTGTCATGGCGGCACTTCATACTAGTTATTTATACGTGTGTTCAAGAACTACCGTGAATCAACAACTAGTGACGTTTGGCACAAGGCGGCCTGCCGGCGGCTCCCATCCTGGAGGAATTAGTCAGGACCGCCGCCACGACAATATACGTATCTAAAATTTAACCCTTTATTGCTTTTAAGTACAAAATATCTCAATGGCATGCATTAATCTAGTGTTTTTCAAACTTCACCTTCTGATAAGCCTGTTTAATAAATTTTAAAGTGTCATTTTCCTAGTTTGTCGTCACCATGTTTGACTAGACCCACAGGGATCTGCGGACCACACACTGTTGAGAAATCTGCTATCCAAATTATCTCAACCTCCCGGACATGAAAATTTCTACTATTCAGCACTATTGTGTAAAAATTTTGGTTAAAGTCCAGATACGTAGACTGTCATGGTGGCTCATCTCTGATTCCAGTAAACAAAAGAAAGGAAACAGTGGGGACGCACGTTCTAACCTAACCTAACCTAACCTATTCTAATAAATTACCATAATTATTGGCAAGATTCTAGGACAAATGTAGCAAAATTTCGTCCCCCCCAAATTGTAGATCCCCCCTGTGCGAGCAGAAAAGTCAAAAGGACCATGCCCGTACGGGCGACCCTAAGCGAGATATAGCCCTCCAAAGATGCGCCTACGTCACATCCGGTCACGTGACTCCGAGCCCAAAAGGGACGGCGTCACGTGGCCGAAATTTTTTTTTTCGGTTTTCCCCATCTCAGTGTTGAAAAAAAATCGTCAACTCCCCCTTCCTTAGCCCCCAGCGCGCGTCTCCCCCTGGCACGCGGCCGGCGGCCCGAGTCTCCCGCCTGCAGCCTTCAGGAGTCGCCATCTGTTGCCTGTAAATACAAATATCTANAAGCGGCAGCGGTGACCGGCGGTCTTACCCCGGCTTCTCCTAAACAAGATCAGAAACGGGCCAGTCGTCGTAGGGTAGCGAGAAAAGGAGACTCTGTCGAAGGTGAGTGTATAATCTGTTTTGTTGGCTTTTTCCGTCGTCAGTTACAATGTGTTAGAGATAGGGAAATAGAAGCGCGCTCAGTATAGAGCGGCGGCGGCATAGAAAGCGTTGCCTAATTAGCGGCATTTTTGGGAGCCTATATCTCGCGAAGGGTCGCCCGTACGGGCATGGTTCCTTTGACTTTTTTGTTCCTATCGATATGCTCTACTGCTCTGTCAAAGTCCCAATTTGCTACATTTGTCCTAGAATTGTGCCTAATTATTACCAATAAAATTATTAGAATAGGTTAGGTTAGGTTAGAACGTGCGTCCCCACTGTTTGCTGGAATCAGAGATGAGCCGCCATGACAGTCTACTTATCTGGACTTTAACCAAAATAAAATTTTCACTGTTTTCAGACAATGCTTTCGACGACGTCACATTAGAAAAGCAGTTAAGTATCTCAGAATGAATAGATTGATGGGAGAAAGCAATGCAACGCCTGGAAATCTGGCAAGAAGGGATGTCTCCCAGGAAACCAAAAACCTTGTGTTTAACACACAAGGCAAAGCCACACAACACAAAAATAACTGAAAATACTTACTGATGGTACACACGTGGTCCAATAACCCCAACCGAATCGAGATTTTGACTAACAACTCAGAATATATACAAAGATTTATGCTCCGTTACGAATACCAAATTACGTAAAAAATCACAAATCTCACGTTTCCGACATAATTTCCGCCATATTAAAAACACAGTGCGCCATCTGTGATTATGAATCGAATCCGAATATAATTTGTTTAATTTTTAAATTTTTTTTTCATGTATAAGTTATTTATTTAAAATTGCCTAAATAATTATTATTAAATAAATTTATAAAAGACGATCAGTTTAACTTAAGAAATTATTAACAACTATGGTATTTTATACATGGCCGTAGGAATGGGGTAAAGCGGTCCCAAAAAGATGGCGGTTGTCGCCATGATTAATTAAGGTCTCTTGGTTTCTTTATAAAGATTTTACTTTTAATTACAGTACGTACAGTACGTCTTGGCATGCAATCCATCGGAAACGAATATGAATCGTTTAGATACTCGAGAGTTGAGATCCTAGCAATGCGTAATATTTTTGTAAACATCACACCCTCTTGTAACGCATCCTAACGATATTTGTATACACGTCCTACCATAGAATTTGCATGCACAGTGATACAATTGAAATTCGTAAATAATTTCGGCCACCTTTTTTTTAATTCTTTCCGCCCTGTGGGCACTAAGACGGCCTCTTTAACCAAGTCCATTATGGGTTTGGCCAGGCCCACAATGGTGCGGTCGGGTGGTGAGGGAAGGGACCTGTTATAACCGAATGATTCAGAAAAATTTCTGGAGATTTTTCGACCCGTTCGGATTTGATCTCGGGTCCCCAGAGCAGTAGGCTGCCATCTTGACTGCTCGACCATCTGGCCGTAAATTTCGGCCCACCAGTGGCCAAGCGGTTCCGTTCCCTAAACACTGGGAGATCGGTAGAGGGTTCGCGCGTTGCTCGGACGAGCTGGCCACGTGTAGTTTTCCGGGTTTTCTTCACGTCTGTAATGCCTGAATAGGGGCAAGTTGACCTTAAAAGACCTCCCGGAAAGCATCTCCTAGGCAGATCGCTCAAGTGTTGCGTTGATATAACTTAACAAAACAAACAAACATTAACAATTTCAGTTGAATGAATTTATGAATTAGTTTATAACTGTTGTATATGCATTTATGAAATTATATCAGCATACTTGAGAATAGAATTGTCATGAAAGGAGGAAAAGAGTACGCACCTTAGGTTATTTTTTGTATTTCTCAGGTTGTTTATTGTTTCATCAACATGGCCCCACATCCTACAGCAAGACCATCAGACCAGGATCATCGGCGAATCCCCCTACCCACTAGAATTCGAGAACTTAGTGGTGTGAGGCGAGGGACCTAACCACTCGGTCCCTTCGGCTGCTTTGGGAAATTATAAGGAGCTAAATGACAAAAATTATTATTTTCATTCACAAATTATGCACGCATTTACAAAAACATAGATTAGATTTATTAGAGATAATAGAGGAATTACACCAACAAATGTTACAATGACGAACAGAACATTGAAAACAAAAACAAAATAGGAGCCAACACAAGAACTGAAAAAATGACAAAAAATGAAAAACAAAGTACATCAACAAGACAAAACTCAAGAAACTATCAATTAAATTATTTCGTAATAAATTTTCGTACTTTTGCCGAAGTAAATTTTTCGATCACGTCACTAAAATTTATTTGTTTAGCTAAATCATTTTCAATGCACAAAATTGCTAGGTTATTTAGTCGCTTCTGACCAGTCGAGTTTCTTTGCCACATCATCAGTGAATTTGCCAGTTTACTAAAAGACCTCTCAGCCGAAGAAACAGTTACTGGCACTGTACAAAACAGCTTAAATTGCGAGACTAATATTGGCAAATAAACCCTGAAGCTTTTTAAATCGTTAATCATACTCAGAATTCCAATTGGGCTTTTTCAGTGCCCTTATAAATATTCTTAAGGTAAACTATTTCATTGATTAAGTCTTTTGTCAAATCACCGTCATGTGCATTAATAAGTTTTGCTGCTTTTTCAGAAAGTTTCCTTTCCCCTAAGTTTTAAAAATCAAAATGGCAAAACGTCACTGAAGATATTGTTCGGTTGTCAATTGCCATAATTGTAAACGGAAAAATTCTGATAAAAGTTTTTTCAGCTTTCCTCGTGATTCAGAAAAGTAATTTTTATACTTTTATCATTGTTATATTAAGTTAATAATGCTTAGAATATTATTTAAACTATGTCAAGAATTAAATATTCCAATTAAATTGAACTCAATATTCCACATAAAATCGAAGCAAAGCAAAAAATACAAGCTGGCCATCTTCATACCGATCCCCTGATCCGGTCAGTCACTACTATGTGGGGGCCATGTTCATCAGCATACAATTTTTGTCATTTATACAACTTTCCACTTGGATATGTTAGAAAGAAAAAACGAGTGTAGCTTTAAGAAGAAATCTAAAAAAGGAGACGATTCCAATGCGTACTCTTATCCTGCACTGGGGTTGAGCACGCACTAATAACAATCACAAATGAAAATTACTGTGCCTTCAGTCTGAACACTGCTCGTGCCACCACTGTGCACATTGCACCCTGTCATTATGGAAAGATTCTTCACAGCCAGGACAGAAAACGTCTTCATCCATAGACTTATCAACTCGCGAAATAGAAGCTTGCTGGTCATTTTTCACAAATCCAAGTCTTTTTTGCACCCACTCTATTTTTTACCTTTTTTATTTTTCGGTTTTCTTCTTTTCCTTGTGCTCTAAGATGTTCCTGTAAGAATCTGACTCGAGTACTGTCCAGCATTGCTATGAATACTCTTACTCTCCGAAACGTAATTCCATAAACTTGCAGATAGAGTGCAACTCCAGGCAGACACTGACACGAAAGCTACCCCATACTTTATCCCTACACACACTTTACTTTCAGAATCCAGGCAACAAAACTCAGAAAGCTTATGGCCTGAGTTTGCAAAGTTACTTCCAGAAACACAAAAATACATTTACTAAGCTATCAATGCCGTGGCGACTCACAGACCGAGAAAAGTTGGTCCGAAACACTTTGCAATCAACAGTAAAAATGTGTGCACGGAAAAATTCTTCAGTTAATGTTGCCAAATTTCAGAAACACGCAATGAGTACTCTTAGCCTCCTCTCCTGTAATATAACAAGTGATAGCTATTCAGGGCAGGCGCGCCAAGTTTATGCCACCCTTTTTCGCCTTTGCTGGTAAGGGCAATGGAAAGGAAATAACACTTTTTAAAGATACGTGACAACAGAAACGAAATAGTTTTTCGTAGTAATTTATGCGCGATTAACAGCAGTATTATCGAGCGAAATTAATTGATGCAATCCCTTTATACAGCAGAATATCATATAAAATCTCATTGTGGTTTTCCAATTGGGAAACTTTTTCATTCTTGGAATTTATAAATATCTACTAAATAATTAAAAATCTATTCGTTTTTGCAGGTGCAAATAATTGTTATATTTGGAATAAGTGTAAACATTTTTGCTGGAACAGGTAAGAACCCTTAATTTGCCAATTCTTTAGCTATTATTCCTAATAACAATCAAATTAAAATTAAAAACCAACCTACCACAAAATATCCGCTCTGATATGTACGTGATTCCACTAGTGCGAGGGTAGTCCCAGAAGTACCCGACCTAACAAAGACACAAAAAATTTGGTAAAACATATCTTTATTTTTCAACATAGTCTCCTTTCAGCTCGATACACTTTTTCCAGCAATGTACAATAGCTTCGGTCTCCTGTTTATAGTGAGAACTGTCGAGCTTCTCAAAATAGCCATCAACCGCAGACTCCACCTCTTCATTGTTGGCAAATCTTTTATCACCAAGCCATTTTTTTAAGTTTGGAAAGAGAAAATAATCCGAGGGGGCTAAATCTGGCGAATAGGGTGCGTGAGGAAGAAATTTGAACCTTAACTCATTGATTTTGGCCATCGTAATAACGAATGTGTGAACTGGTGCGTTGTCTTGATGAAACAACATTTTCTTTTTCGCCAAATGTGGCCGTTTTTTCTTGATTTCATCACTCAAGCGCTGCAATAAGTTCGCGTAATACTTGCCGTTGATTTTTTTGGGCGCAACCCAAAAAACTGACGCCATGACCTTGCCAGCAGATGAAACTGTTTTCGCCTTCTTTGGAGCAGATTCTCCCCTTTCAGTCCATTGTTTCGACTGTTCTTTCGTCTCAAGTGTGAAGTGATGGACCCATGTTTCATCCATGGTTATGAATTGACTCAAAAACTCGGCTTTGTTGCTGCGAAACATTGCCAAAGACTCGATTGTAACATCCGTAGGACGCTGTTTTTGTCCCATTGTGAGCAAACGCGGCACCCATCTTGTGCACAGCTTTCTCATGTCCAAATTTTCAATTAAAATGCGATGTACAGCACTTTTTGAAATGCCTACCATGTCTGCTAGCTCTCGCACTTTGAGTTGACTGCCATCCAATACCATTTTGTGGATTTTTTCCACCATTTTTGGCATGGTCACCTCACTTGGTCGAACTGACATGTTCGTCTTGGCAGCTCGTACGGCCTCGTTTAAACTCTGCCACCCAATATTTTGTTGTTGTAAACGAGGGAGCAGAATCCTCCAGAGTAGAATCTAGCTCAGCTTTAATATTGGTTGGACTGAAAGCTTTCATATGAAAGTATTGTATCACATAACGATGACAAATTTTTTCCATGTTTACAAATTCACTGAGATTGTTCACTATTTATGGCTGCCAAAAAAATACTATACAACGTAACGTCTTCAAACTTCAAACTTAAGCTTTATAAGGTTGATACTTTCGAACACAGTCGTTTTTTTTCAAACAAGTACCGCCATCTATTTCAGGTCGGGTACTTCTGGGACCACCCTCGTATAATGGCAATTTAATCATAAAATTTCCCACTTGAAGTTAAATCGCTATCTTACTGCTCACACTGGAACAATTTGACCACTCTAATTCTATTTTTCAGTGTTCATTTTTACTTTAAATCTAAAATTTTAATAAGAAATTTAGTTTTTAATTTCCTTGCGAATAAATTTCGAAAATTTAAATACCGAAATATGAAAATGACAAAGGTACATACAATGTTAAAATGCATAAATACAGTTTATTTCATAAAAAAAATTAATTTTACAAACGTACTTACAAGATTTATTACCAAAATAAACGAATACATTCAATGTTCATACATGTTATACTTGAATTCATTTTCAAAATTACGAAAACATATCCTTTCATTACAGTATCCTTGAAGATATTCCTATTCTTAAAAATAATAATTCTTCAATTGTAATTATATACAGGAAATGTCAATAATTATGAAATCAATCTTCTACGCTAAACTTATTTATTTTAAACATTGCTTTTTCATACATATCTTATTTACTTGCTGTATTTAAATAAGTACAAATGTAGTTATGATTTAGACGTGTTTTGTGTTTAAATGGTTTCAACCAACTTCACAAGAAATTTCTTTGTGGAAGATGACTTTGCACGTAAAACTCTACAGAATTATTTAATTTTTTATCACAAATATCACATTTCTTAACGCTGGAATCGGTATTTGTCTGCATCTTCCTATTTAAAACACACTTTTCCTAATGCCTTTCTGCATTGATATAATTGATAACTCTTTGAAAACTTCTGATGATTTGTAATTCCAGTTTTGTTGCAAACTTTCTTTCTACAAATGCCACAACAGGATGTATCTCATCATTATAAATGATTAAACACCTCTCCAATCGATTCTATGTCTGTTAGTTATAACATATTGATAGGATAAATTTCTTTCTGTGTAATTTTAAACAATAAAGCAATAAATGGTATTTTGATTTATTCTCTCTTTAAAAACTTTCTACAATTGGTTAGATCAGTGTTTCTCAACCTCTAACGAATCGTCGCCCCTTCACTACAAAAGACAGATGCGGAGGGCAGAGAGTAACACCAAATTCGTACTGCATTGAATAGACTAGTGACTAGTATAATGTTATTTGTTTAATTATTGTACAATATAATGAATAAAATATCTAATTATTCTTAATATAATGTTTTACTATATCGCCCAGAAAATTGTTTTTCGCCCCCCAAAATATAAATTGTTACTAATCGCCCTCTCAACATAGAAAAACGCCCACATGGGTGCGATATCGCCTGTTGAAAAACACTGGGTTAGATGAACAACTTGATGCATTAATAAAATAATTTTAAGATAGTTAATAGTTGGAAGGCTTTTGACAAAGACTTCCAACAAGTCCTATTGAACAATGTAGTATCTATTTATGTATTATCGTGTTGAACAAAGTAGTGTCTTATTAAAGTACTTTTATGTTTGAAACTTTTCTTACAATGAAACCATCTAAAACAGAATCACACGGTACCCAACATTTTTTCCTGATTTGGCAGGTTTTATCTTATTTCACAAAATTAATTACGTCTGTGTGTTGATTTATGAGCAGATAAACAGTTCTTTGTTTTAAAACGCTTGTTACAGATACTACAAGTATATTTATATTCAACATTATGTATTTCGGAATGATTCTTTAAAGCTCCCTGTGTTTTGAAACTTCTTTTACATATCAGGCAAAAGTGATTCCTTTCATCATTATGAATGGTTTTATGATTTGTTAAAGAAGGTCTCGATTTAAAACACTTATTACAAATATCGCATTTGTAAGGTCGGTCTTCGCTATGCGTTGCCAGATGAATTTTCAAATGAGATTCCCATTTAAATTCTTTTTTACATAGCTTACAAATATGAGATAAATGTGTTCTGTCACGCATCTTCACTCGGCTTATTGTCAAAACGCTCTTATCACAAATGTCACAGTGAAAGGAATTCCATGGAATCAGTGGATCTAGAAGATATTTCGAACATGATTTCATGCGGACTATTGTATTATCATCTTCGATATGCTTTTCATAGGCATGTTCTCTCATGTGTCTTCTCAAAAGAAAGATCCAGGGAAACATCTGATGGCAGGTTGAGCAGTGAAATCGTTTGTTTCCAATATGAAAAAACAGATGGGTTCTTAATACTTTGTAATTTGCAAAAGTTTTCAAGCATAAATTACACGTGAAGTATTCTTTAGGATGAGATGCCCACATCACATTGAGGTATTTGTTTTTAATACTGCTTCGAATTTTATTGATTTTCGTAATTGAAGAAATGGATCGCTTCCTGTTGCTCTTAAATTGATAATACTTTGGTCTTTTTCGATTGTGATGAATAACATGTTTCTCATTCTGTTCGTCCTTGTTAACTGCAAATTTAAAAAAACATAATAAAATTATTCATATTTAAATAAACATCACTTACAGTCTGTGCACAGCGATATGCACAAGCATCTAGTTGCAATCCTATCCATTAAATTGAGTCTAGTAATCCACCAATTTCACCAAATGTTATCTATTTACATGTGCATGCAGTTTAGAAGAGGTTTTGCTAGCATTTGTAATTGTCACATGAATTGGATTGAATTGCATTGTTTCCATAGAGCAATGCAATATGTAAACAATCTGCAATAGGGAAATTAGCCCATATTTGTGTATTACAAACAAAGAAAACTCAGGAAACTGCATGTAGCAGCCCACTGGCCAAGCATGAATCA
The DNA here is from genome assembly GCF_000671375.1 of Centruroides sculpturatus. Taxonomy (NCBI): domain Eukaryota; kingdom Metazoa; phylum Arthropoda; class Arachnida; order Scorpiones; family Buthidae; genus Centruroides; species Centruroides sculpturatus. The sequence goes on along the minus strand of NW_019385484.1, from coordinate 211,686 downwards.
CAAACAAAATCAGGTTTTTTCCAATCTACCACTGGCGAGCAATTATCTCAAGGATTTATAAGTTCAATAATGTGTTGAACGTGTAATAATTTGCAAAAGTTATCTCTATTTGAAATATTAATAAACATTTAAAAAATAAACCTAGCAATAAAAGTGATGAATCACTACCACTTAAACGTGAAGAAGGTGCTGAGTATTGAATCATTTAAGGAATCATCTAGAAAACTTTACAAAATATAAAACAATAGTCAAAAACCTGCTTTTTAAAGCATATTAAAATGGAACCATAGTTCTAATGGCATACAATTATTTAACTTTTGCCTTGCAGAATTTATATTCTGGAATGAACACAAAAAAATTAACATTGTTTACTGTATGTTTAGTTATACACTTGTGACACTGCGGCACTCCAGGTAACAAACGTGCAGACTTCCTCGCACGTGTGGCTACCTCCTTCAGAGACATCAACCCTTTGTACAGCCATTTACCAGTCTCCAGGTTAAAGCAGCTCCTTTGGCAGCATACAATTGTAGTGTGGCAACAAGAATGGGAGCGTATCCCAGAGCAGCACATTTTCCAGCAGTTCTTCCCAGACGTAGCAAGACGCCTCAGCTTGAAATGGGTCCACCCTCAACACCAGATGTCACAGCTGCTCTCAGAACATGGTAAATTCAATGTATACTTACATCGGTTTCTACACAGCGACACTGACTGCTGTCCAAACTGCGATGTGCGTGATGGAGTAAGGCATTATCTTTTGTCTTGCCCACTGCTGGAGGACATAAGGAACGAGCTCAAACTTTACGTGGAAGAAGATAATCTCAATTGGCCGTGTAAGCTGGAAATTTTAGTGTCGAGTAAAAAGTACTTTTCCCTTTTTCAAAGGATGGTCAAGCTTTACTTTAACAGAACATTAATACATTGATAAACGTTTTTCCCCACTTTTATTTACCGCACGACTCCTGACATCAGGATTTTATATCTACGTGTATTTTGATTTCTTTTCTTTTACGCTCACTGTTGGTTTTCCTGCTCAGCATGTCACCTCTATGTACACACTGTATATATTCATCCCGACTGTGCCTAGCGGTGTCGGGCATAATAAAGTTTATTTTGTCTGTCTGTCTGTCTGTCTATACACTTGTGAATTATTAACTTAGAATTCAAGGAATAGTTCTACATACAATTGAAACACAAGTGATAAGAAGTGGCATATTTTAGAAAAAAAGCAAAAACCAATGCATACAAATCAACCAAACAAAATGTGTTCAGCAAATAAAAATGAACAACAAATCTAAGTTTTATATGTATAAACTGTAAAATAACTTACTTTCGGTATATCAAAGGCTTAACAGTTTTGCAGATTCTACTCAACTGAAAAAAGAAGACACCCTTTAAAACATTTATGCCAGTGTTTCTCAACTATTTTAAGGCAAGGACCACCAGTAAAATGTCTGAAAAAGTTCTATGAATCACTAAGTTACGTGAATCTAATTTTAAACCTATGTAAATATTATCAACATTTGTGACATATGTGTCATTTATAACATAACTAGCTTACCCATCGCATTGCTGTGATCTCAGAAGGAAGGAAATTCAAGCAAACTCGTTATGATAAAATTCAATTTACATTTTATCATTTTTATTGAAACTTATTACTATTATTCATTTTCATCGGGAAAACATTTCAAAGTGTCGTTTCAATTCTATTTATTTATTGGAGTGCTTGTGGATACACGATATTTTTTGTTTTTCCGTCTGGTGCATACACGAATAAATCAGGTTTTCCAACGCGTGAGCTGACCACATACAGTTGTCCATGCGAGAAGCATGGATTCTCCAAATTTAGCTCACACACTTGCAGCGATTGTCAAAAGTGTGAAATTCCCCATTTTTATATATATATTTTTTGATCCTTTATAATTTTAATTATTTAATTGCTCCTTCCTCTCTTCCTTGGCATGTCGTGAAATTTCTGATAGTCGACCCCCCTATAACACGGGTTCCTATAGTTCAGATTCCTATATCACAGCGAAAAAATTGTGACAGTATTAGTACAAAGATGCCAAAAAAACTCCTATAATTCGGTAAAACATCATCGCTGACTCGTGCCGCGACAGGATTGCACAAACCGTTGATTTTAAACGAGCAGCGGACCTACCAAAAACCATTTATTATTTAACGTCCATAAAAATTATATTTATATTAATGATGTCTCTAAAGTTCAGCAAATTTTTTGCAAAAAACAAAATAATTTATCAGGAAGCAAGTGAGCACCATTCGATAACGATCTCCATGACGAAAACAAGCTTAAGCAACGGCGTAGTTGAACACACTCAGTAATTAATCCTACATTTTTTTGTTTATAGCATAGTTTATATGGATTATTCCCAAAAAATTATACGTATTTTGGAAATGTTGAGTCAAATTAGTCTAGAATCGATTAATTTTATGGAAGAAACTTTTCAAACAGCCGTAGTCCGTAAACTGCATACGTGCCAGGCTGTGATTGGCTAGACTCCTAGAAGCTGGATTCATAAAATCAGGAACGTATCTACCGTGTTATAGGGGGGTCGACTGTATTGTAATTTGTCTTTTTAAATTATTTTGAGTCGATATTAAAATTTGGAAAAGGGAGATCCCTAGATCAGTAAAATAGGCGAATTTCATCCTACAACTCCAGTTATTGTTCAGGATACAGTTAAGGTTTTAACAAAGTTCGAGCAAATATATTAGCAAACAAAAAAATTGAAATAAAGTGATTAAACAAAAATTATTACAAATATCGTAAATAACAGTTCACAAATGCAAATATAGAGATATTTTTTGGAGGGGGGAAATGGTCTTCACAATTTGAAATCAATCGAACACAAAGTCAAATGCTCGTATAAACGTGCACCATCTATCATAGGATAAATGTGCTATGCCAGAAACCTTCGCGGGAATGTATTAAAAAACTTCCCAAAGCTTCATGGTAATCATACTATGCCAGAAACCTTTGCGGGAGTATATTAAACAACTTCCCAAAGTTTCATGGCAATCGGATAAACGGTGTGGTAATGCATGAAGGACAGACAGACACACACACACATATATTCATTTTTATATATATAGATAAATCAAAAAGCATGTTTGAATACATGTGGAAACATAAATTGCAAGTAGTCTATTAAAAGTAAATCATCATTGCAAAAGCTTTAATCTTTATACATTTAAGTCTGCCCCTGGACCACATGTTCCACATTGCAAATCACAGGTTCACAGACACTGGTTTATGTAAACTTTCATTGTTTAAAATACACTAAAGAAATTTTAAATGCAAATACATGCCATTTAATAATTACAGTTTATTACATGTACTGTGAAACAATATACTTAAATTTTGCAAGTATTTATGCTGGTTTCAGTTTCAAAAATTTGCAATTTTTTTGTTTTGTTTTTATTGATTTCCTCACTTAAAAGTGAATTCAATTTGAAAAGACAAAGAACAGAAACGAAGCTAGAAATATAATGTTATACAGGGTGATCCAGCAGAATAAATCAAAAAAACATGCATCCTACAAAAAAAATCACTGAACTAAACATATTGAAAGAGGCCACAAGACTGAGCTATTGTTAACACTACAATCATTGAAAGTGGGGTCAACTTTATTTTCTTAAATAGATCCCATTTTTATTGCTTATTCTGGTTCTTCATCAGAAATTAAGAAACTTTTATCAAAAACATTTTTTTAAAAGCTAAACATATCAGAAGTTATAAGTGTTCCACAGATTTACATAAACACAGAGCCACGATTCCACAGATTTACATATGCACCATTACCACATGGTGCATGTGTAAATCTGTGGATATATGACAATTTTTCTAAAAATAAGAAGAGAAATTTAAAAAAGTCATTAGGAAACTATTATTACTTGGTGAAATCATTCTTTTTCTATCAATAATTGACGAATACAAAACTTGTACCACAATGTATTGAAGTCATCAAGGTTGTGATAAAGACATTGATCTTGATTCCATCAAATAATAATAGTTTCCTGATGTGTTTTTGCATTTTCCTTCCTTCTTTCAGTGAACTTTACAGATATCCACAGATTTATGACTGCAGCATGCTGCAGCTGTAATAACAGCACAATATACTTTAGTTAAAGCTGTTAATTTGTGAAAAATATCTTTCCAGATATACTGAATTATTTTAAGTTTAAAATAAGTTTTTTTATTATATAAAAGTAATCTATTCCGTTATAAATCCAGAATTGTAGTAATGTAGCTTCAATAAGAGGAAAAAAGTATTTATTAATATCTCATTAATAAATCCTTAAATGTATTAATTTGTTAAAATATCAATCATTTCTCATTCTTTCAATTTAGCATTTTTGTTACACACAATGAATAAATCATCATTTTTTAATCTCTATTTTAATTCTTTTGCATTTTGCTTTAGTTTCTAAATGAATTCACAAACACCTCTCTTCCATTGAAAGGAGTGAATAGTAATTCTGAGAAGGTATGATGTTAAAATACATTTTTAAAAATTGGATGCGTTGCTAGATAAAGCATCTTTAATACACAGCTGGACATACAAGCCAATGACATAACCCATTTCACTTTGGAATGAACCCAATACAGTGACACCTCAAAATTAATTTAATTCACTCCTATAGGAAATTTGAATTTGAAAGTGAATGTCTAGTTAACGCATAAAACAATAAAAATAGTAATATTAATAGATTAAAAACAATGAAAAAAGGAAATAATGCAATATATGAACTGTGCATTCAACAGTTGCTGCAAATTAAAAAACAAGTAAAGGATTTTCATTAATTCATTATTTTTAGCCAAAATAAAAATTTACCCAATCTGGTAACACTGCCACATCATATGTACTTGTATACAAATATCAGACACTGTACAGTATGACTGTCTTTGTGTTCCAGTTCCAAGAAAAGTTAGACATTTCGGATAAAATTTCCTTAAAATCTGTTTGACTGCTGAAATACTGCTGTATTATTGATGCTATATTACTAATAGTAGTACAAATTGGTTAAAGTTTTAAAAATTTGAAAATGTTTTAAATTTTAATATGAAAATTAATACGTTTTAATAGAGGCTAGTGGCTTATTTCCCTCTTCTATGTTGCAATTTATAACTGTTCATATAAACAATTAATATTTTAAAAATTGCTTCTTAAAATATATTTTGGTTTTGGTTTATTTGTTTATGGCAATATGACGTGTGTTGATCTGCCAGGAAGAGATGCCTCCCAGGAGGACTTTTATGAGAAACTTCCCCTTATTTAGGTATTACAAAAATAAAGAAAACCAGAAAGATCCATGTGGCCTGCCTGTTGGTAAGCCAAAACCCGTGACATAATCCCAGCGTTCAGTGGTTATATCCATTTGACCACTGGTGGCTTTTTTTGACTCAGTGGCTCAAAAATTATAAAAGCTAACAAGTAATATTAAAAATCATCAATTTGATATTTGATATTCAGTAAAAAAATATAAGTAAATACAAATTGATGAAAGATTAAAAAGCAAGACAACATAATCATGATTTATATGGTCTGATTTTAAAACAATACCATCTTTTAGTGCAAGAAAATAGCAAGTCTGTTATGTATATCAAAATTAAAACTAACTCACAAGATATGTTTGTGGAGAGGTTTAAAACTCCTCATGTATAGTTAGTCTCTAGCTGCAGCAGTGAATAAAAAAGTCAGTCGTTGGCACAGATTGAAACATATTGCATTACTTGGATTATTTCAGGTACAAAAAAATTGCATACACAATGTACAAATGTAGTATAAACAGTACAGTGATTAGAACTAGTGTTTACACTGATGGTGGGTGTATTGACAGTACTTACACCAAATATGATATATATAAAAAAAAAAGTAATAACTGTAAAACATTTAACGAATAAAAATGTAACATCTTACTTACTTTGGATCTTCATTCCATTTCTATTAAATCTTTCCTGAGGAATGATAGATGAATTTTTCCTCATAACCTAAACAATACATAAACAACACAAAAGTAATATATTTAAAACTTTTAAAAAATGGCTTACAAATTTACACATTAAAAAATACATAGAAAAGACTAAAATGTCTTGATTTTTTGCCAAGTCTCTACAATGGAAGACTGTTGTTCCTGCTGTTTAGACATGGTAAAAATCAAGACATTTTAATCTTTTCTATGTATTTTTTAATATTTAAAACTGTTAATAATATTTACAAATAATTTAGTAAAAGATATTTTTAAAAATCAAATATAAAATAATATTTCACTTAATTTATCATTTTACTTCAAACAAGTAAAATGGCAACACCATATTCGGGACAAGACTATATCTCGGAGACTCACTACTAAGCGGAATCACTTTGACACTCAAGATGGGTCTCATTCTCATTCTCCAATCTTCTTTGGTATTGCTGCTTTTGGGCGCAATCGTTCAAACTTTGCTGGCCACGACCACAAGGTCGTCCATGATGCATTTTTGATTAAATTAACCTATCCAATTTTGAAATTTTTCTCCGTTGTGTGTTGGTCCAGGTTGAATTTTTGTTGATGCGTAATGAAAATTTCCCGTTTTTGAAAAAAATAATTGTGGCTATTGTATCATCCAAAATTATTTTTTTATTTTGCACAAACAATATACAGTCAAACTCGATTATAATGTCATTGGATGTAACGACAACCTAATATAACATCAAATTTTTATCGTCCCACGATTTTACTATATTAGATAATGTTAAAAAAAAACCCACTTGTAACGACATAAAACCGTTTTAACGTCATATTTGAAGCACTCCTAAATTTAGATTACATATTTTATTTAAAATAGAAGAAACTATGTGTTCAGTCCTAAGATCAGAGTTCACTTCTTAGAATGACTGTGGGTGGTACTCTCCCCACCTGACTTTGGTGGGTGAGGTGCCTGTTTTGCCTGTTTGTAGAAGAGTGTCGCCATTTTGGATTTTATTTTGACTCAGTTCTTGGTCCTCTGACTACCTACAAGTCTGGATTTTTTTTTTATGTGAAAATGATTTAGGCACTTAATACTCTGCCAAATATCAACTCTTGACATGTACTCCTTCATACCTCTATGCTGGTAACAAAAAATGAAAATGGCAGTACGATTTTATAAACAAGACAGTCTTTTTTTTTTGTTTTCTGAAACTGTGTTTTAGTATTTATTGACTGTTGAACACAAGATCGTGTTATTAATTAAACACTTGGCTTTTTTCCATCTTTATTCAGTTGATATGGGCACTTCTACATGTTTCGGGCACTTAGCTCTTCATCAGTCAACATTAAATACGCAATGTATGCAATGACACTTATACAGCACAAGTTCTCATTCTCCCAACTAGAAGGATAAGTTGACTGCATCAATGCTATAAAATCTACGTACAGTACATCTAATTAAACAATAAAACACTATATCAAACGTACTTTAATTAATTAACTGTATAAGTGTCATTGCATACATTGAGAGTTTAATGTTGACTGATGAGGACCTAAGTGCCCGAAACATGTAGAAGTACCCGTACCAACTGAATAAAGATGGAAAAAAGCCAAGTGTTTAATTAATAACACAATCTTGTGTTCAACAGTCAAAACAGACATAGTCTTGTCAATAAATGTATAGACTTTTACCAATTTTATTACTTTTTGTTATTACTAACTTATTGTCATTTTCATGTTTTAAAATCCTTTGTTTCAGGATTGAATTCTTCAATATATTCAAAAATAATAAATAACTTATAATAAATAAATAAGTCAAACAAACTAATATGCAAATCTTTCTTATAGTGTAAAATACTTCAAAATTTGTATTATTTACCTTTAACAGTACATTTTCCTCTGGGAGGTAGATTTCATAATTTCCAGTCTTTACTGTAATATTCAATTTTTTCAAAACAACTCGACATTCTGATTTAATAACATGCTTAATATCATAATTCTTGTTTATTTCTTCTTTATCACAATCTATAATGGAATTAAAGAAATTTCATGTGTTCATGAAAATTGTAAGAAAATAATTAAAACTAATTAAATAAATTGGCTGAAAGAATTAACAAATTATTACTTAATTCTAACTCTAAATACTTTATTTTTTCATCATAACAAAGAAGAAAAAATCAGAGCCTGAGAGATTATATCCAAACAGCCATATATGGAAGATCTATTCTTTTCTGATAATCACAATACAGTACAGCGTCATTTATCCGAATCAATTGGGGACTGGGGTTGTTCGGATAACTTATTTTTCGGATAACCAATTATGTACAAAAAAATATATTAATTTATCCCGTGTTGAAATTTTTCTCCATTGCATGTCACTTCATGTTGAATTTTCATCAATGTTAAGCCTAACGAAAACTATTGTATCTGTGAACCGCCGGGGAGGTCGGGAATCGTCGACTCTCCCTTTTCGGCAACAGGTCGTTAAACCTGCTCACTTGTCAAGATGGCTAAATTTCGGATGCAGTCCCGAAGGGTCGGGATTCTTGTTGTCAGGTCGAGTGGAGGAGGTGAGAGGGGTCGTCGACGAGGCGTAGGCGATATACGAGTAAAAGGACACCATTGAACAATGAAACAACGATTTATTAGACTAACGAAACAAAAAAATAAAGGTTACAAAATCTAACATGGGGAAATAAATTTATCTCAGTATTAGCTCCTAACTCGCGGAGAGAGAGTTTACAATTATTTGTTCATACCTCTAGTTTACTTCCACGTAGGTGGGAAAATTTTAATCCTTTTCTTTTGTAGGTGATCGATGCACACAGTTCGACGCACAAAGTTAAAGTTTTCCGGAGACGTAATTAATCCTTCTAGATCGTAGATGTGAGACTCCCCCGAGGAGGGGGAAAGAAGTCGCTTTTATAGCTTCGGACTGGGAAAATCAGTCAGGTGATCTCCCATTGTGTGAGATAGAGTTGGTCCTGCAGGTGTGGAGGTCGAAGTTGTTCCCGGGATCCAAAACAAAATGACGAATTCGGACTTTAACTATAAACTTTTTGTCTTGCAGCAGAGGAATGTCATTGTTCTAGGGTTGAATGTTTATATTAACGATGAAAGTTATAAGTTTCGATCGATATTTGATTCTTTTTTCTGACAATGTTATTTTAACGTGGAGGCGACAAATTTATTTTAAATACGTCAAAAATTTAGGGAGAGAATGAACAATTTCGGGCTTATTCTGAGGTCGGATCTCACATATCGTTAAAAATTATTTTTTTATTTTGTACAAACAAAATAAATACATTGAAAAATATAAAAACAATAAAAAATTATACTTCAGAAGTTAATTTAGTATTAAAAACGTAAAATATTAGAGTAGCCCAAGAGATAGACAAAGATTGCAGTGCCACAGATCTGGCAAAAATTTAAATTTGCCGACTGGAATTCTATTGGATAATTGATGTTTCGGATAAATGAGACGCTACTGTATATCAATAAAACATATGGAAACACATCCCTTGCCATTTATTACAAACAGGTTCTATTCTGTCATATTTTTTTAAAAATAAGACTTAAATTGGCTCTGTTCTAGAATACATGTAAGTTAAACTGATAACCATCATTATATCAAGGCATAATAAGGTGCTTCTCATAAATGGTTTTTGAATAATGGAGTGCTAGTTCGGACTGACTACCTTGCAGTCTTGCTGATCTCAACCACATTGAGAACCTCTGGGAAATGCTTGCTAGAGCTATGTGTGCAGGAGGCAAGCAATAATCTACAGCAGTGATCTCCAAACTTTTTGATCGTGTACCCCTAAGGAATTTTTTCTGTGTATGTTTGCAAGTGACTGTAAGCCTACTTCTTCGGAAGGATGACTGTAAAATTAAACAGACTGCAGACAGGACACATATACAGTATTTTAAAGGAAAAACTTGGCGTACCCCAAGTATCACTTTGCATATCCTACTTTGGAGACCACTGCTCACAGTATAGGAACTGAAAAGTGTAATAGTAGCTAAATGAAAGGAAAACACTTGAAATCAATGCCTAATCATGTGTTTAATTTAATTTTGGCTCAAGAATGTCACATTGCACATTAAAAAATTTTTTATTCATATATTGTTACTGTTTTTTCAAAGTGGACCAACATTTATGGGATACTAAAAACATCAAAAAATTTATTGTATAAATTATTTACTAAATTTTAAATAATACAGTCGACCCCCCTATAACACGGGTTCCTATAGTTCAGATTCCTATATCACAGCGAAAAAATTGTGACAGTATTAGTACAAAGATGCCAAAAAAACTCNTTGGAAAATCTAAATGACTCGTACAACATGGAATTCATATAAAACAGAATAATCAACAGTGTTATGGAGGGGGTCAACTGTAAATATTTGTTGAAATGTAATGTAATTATTAGGTAATACGTATTTTAACAATTTGTTATACTCCATTTCTTTGAACAGTTTTTTAAAATCCTAATTTTACTAGCTGGACCTATATTCCAAACCTGATACACAGCAATAACACTCCAATTGCTGTATTATTAAATTTAATACAAGATGGCACCTAATGATACCCTCTAAGGTCAAATTAATAATTTATTATGATTATTACCAAATTATAGTCTGAGGATATACAGCAATTGCAGCATTATGGACCAATATTTGTGGGACACACCTTAATTAGTACACATCCTGTTTAAAACCTGTCTTACTCTGAGGCATACATATGAACATCCTGGGAACTGTTAACAGCTGTTCTCAAGGTCAACTGGTTGTAAACACTGTAGACTGCACTGTGTCAAGTAAAGGGCAGTGTCAAATGAAAGAATAATAACCCTCGGTGCTATATTTTCTAACATTTTCTAATTTTTTTAAATATCAGATTTGCTTTTAAGCGTAAATAAATATTATAAAAACTTAACGCAAATGGGTTTTTTGAGCAGTTTTTCATGAACTAAATAGGCGTTAATACTGACAACGTAGAAGTACATTTAAATCCTTATGCAATTCAGGACAGCAGAAGATACCTATGTATTGTCTACTTTGTTAAATTTATCTAAATTTTGTAAATTTTAAAAATTTAATTGTCCTGGCAATTTTTTCAAAGTTAACAAGTAATCATTTCTGTATATATTTATTTAGATGTATATATATTTATATTTTAACTGTTCTTCTAATCACTAGAAACATATTCTTATAGTATTAAGAATGTTAATCATCCTACCTATTGAATTATCACCCGGAAAATTATTCCAAATATTGGAGCTGTGTGTTATCTCTTGAAATTCACTCTCCATAATTAATTAACTGAAATGATAGAAAAATTATATTATATTATTAGAAAAGTTGAATTTTATACAAAAGAGCATAAAAATATTTCAAGTGTAAAATAATATGCCATTTAATAAATAAACTTTTTAAAAAAATAATAATGTTTCATCTTCATTACCTTGAATGTTCTATTACAGATATTCATTCGTTTAATTGAAGGCATTAGTATCCTGACACAATATGAATATGAAAATGGCAGTTGATGTGTGAGTATAATTCAAGACATGTCATGCCACTCCTTAGCTTGTTTGTACTGACTTAAATTTTCTAATGGAGTTCCAAAACCAATTGGGAGACTTGAATAATTCAGCAATATACACTTCTATAATAGAGCCTTAGCAGAATTCCAGTGAAATTTAATGTAAAAAAACTTTGGACTAACATTTTCAATCTACAAATGCAGATTCTCAGGTCTGCATATTTGTTAATGAAATGCTCAATTGAAAACATCAGTCCGAAAGTTTTATTTTGAATTAAAACTCACTGTAATTCAATTAATTAGGGCTCTCTGATAAATGTGTTTATTGTTAAATTTTCTAGTTATAATTCAAATAATCCCATTCTAAGTATGATCAAGATTTTCATGTTTTCTTTTAATAATAAAATGAAATGAAATGAAATTGTTTAAAAAGAAATATATTCCCTGCACAAAAGAGTTAAAACACCACTTATCAGACTGAAATGATATAATAAACAATTCATTCAAAAGCCTTAAATTATATTCTAGTAAGGTTTAATTCGAAAAAAGGTTTTTGAGCTCCAATTGCGGATAAAAAATGTTAGATCCTTTTTTCAAATTAAACCTTACTAGAATATAATTTAAGGCTTTTAATTGAAGTGTTTATTCCTTGTATACTAGCTGTTGACTATTATGAAGCATATCTAATAAATGTTTTTACTTTATTCTTAAATTGGTTCGTAGGATCTCTTTTGAGCCATATATGAGATTTGCTGACAGAAAAGGGAGAGGTTAATTCCACTTCTTGTCAAGACGAATGAGGGGTGTGAACATAATGTGGATGTGGTCATCAACACTGAGACAGTCACTTTTACATAACAAGCCATTTATCTGGAAAACAGAATGCTTACACCAATCTGAATAAGAACTTCTTCTCTCAATTGGAAGTAAACATAGACAGTTCAGAGTAAAAAGTTCACTGTTATCGTTTCAATGGCAATTGGACAACCCTGGGGCAGATTGGCTGGAAGTTGACCTAGTTCAGTGGAATGAAGATGAAATCCAAGATGACGGGGAAACTGACACGAAGGACAAACAGGTTGAACAAGAAAGAAGTGACCTCCTTTTGTCCTTGAATTTTGGGGTTTTTGAAGAATTTTTTTCCAAAATTTTTAATTTGTTCAGTCCTGATTTTCTCTCTCCATCTTCCAATTGGTCCCTTTCTTGTTTCCAGGTGAAATTAGACAACTAGATCGGGTGTGAGAAAGAATGCTCTCCATTAATCAATTTGAAACCTTCTGTTCTTTGTCCACAAGTGTTGATCAAACTTTGAAACTTTTGCTTGTATCTCATGCAATAATACTTTATTTTCTAACACCTAAGAACTTTTATGTTTTTACTACTTACAATACAATAGTTTTAAACATTTAAGACATTTTAAAATTTTGTCATGTCTACGAGCATCAGAGTCAAAACTCAACTACTCCAATTAACATTCTAAATATTCCAACCCATTAGTTCATGTCAACTGATGACCTTATGAGGTCGAGCATACTGTGTGTTATCTCTTGAAATTCACTCTCCATAATTAATTAACTGAAATGATACAAGAATTATGTTAAATGTAGAAAAGTTTAATTTTATACAAAAGGTATTTCATACCTTTGCAACAGATCTATTTCATACATTTTTTCTTAAAGTGATCAAATTTTTGTACATTTTACAGACTGTCTAGAACCTCACATGTACTTGGTCCATCTCATCAATGTGCATCTGCAACAGTCTGTAGTAGTTCATCTATTTAAGTGCTACGAACTCTTATTAGCTCTCATAATCACCAATCACATCTATCCATTTTTTCTCATCATGTCACAAAAACCAATAAGAGAAAAAAATTGATAGTGCTTAAGAATTTGGACTATGAGAGAATATCGCAATCATATTGATGAGGTGGTTTGTATTTGGTATGATCCTGCAAACAAGTTTCAGAATGAAGGCTGAAGTTTACACAAGGACCACATATTTTGCTTTTGTGGACATTTTTGATGGAAGTCTGTTTTCTAAATTGGGAATGTATATGTCAAACCTGGTTTACAGTAGAGTATTATAAGAGTAGAGTAATAGCGAGGTTGAGGCCAAAGTTTTAAATGCAAAAATGTGTACGTCAGACATTCAGCGCTGCTTTCCTATAAGCCTAGAACTTTGACAATGGTGTTTGGAATGTCGAGCATGATTCCACTGACTATCCAAACACCATTGTCAAACTTCTAGGCTTACAAGAAAGAGGCACTGAACATCAGATGTACACATTTTGTGTTTAAAACTTCGGCCTCAACAATGTGCTTTCTAGTGGTGTGTTGTGGCAATCCAAACTTGTTAAAACACTGCATTCTTCCATAAAATCCTAAATATTAAATGTAGTTTTGATTGCAGTTTCTTACTTGCATAGTCCTTCTGTGACAGGTACAGATTAAAACATTGTCTGAAATATTTATAAATATAATCTTCGGATGCAGTGACTATATCTACAGCAATCACCATTTTTTGATAACACTTCAAGATGTAAGTTGACTGCAAACTCCATTATTTCTGACTGGTTTAAGAGAGCTCATTAGGACCAAACTGACTCATTTTAATGTTTTTAATGAGAGGTTCGCCTGATATTTACCTGAGTTCTGGTAGTATCTTCAACAGAATAAGTAAGGATGGCATTTGAGCCAGTAGTAGAGGAATGTTTCTGGAAGTTTTCTGTATTATCTTATCTGTAGTGTTTATGAATATGTAGGAGAGGGAGGAGGAGCATGAGAGAGTATTTCTTATAATGTCAATCCTTACACTGTAGTAATAATGAATAACTGTCCAATAGTCTTACTAACCATGTCAATAATTAAGCTATTCAGTGTGTCTATGTAGCTTGAAGAATGACCTGAGAGAAAACAATTAAAATTAATTAACAAAAAGACAACAGCTGTACATTGTGTTTAACCAGCAGAAAAAGAGGGTGAATGAAAGGAAGATGAGGAGATACAAAGAAAAGAAAGCAAGGATTCCTTTGAGTGGCATATGTAAAGTTACTACTCCCTCTATGTTTAATATTGGTGTGCAGTTTTTAGGCTGCAAGGCCATGGATTTAAAAGGAAACCTGAGTTGTAGCATAACCAATAAGTAGTGCAGCTACATATAAGCTAGACAGAGTAAAGATTGAGGCTTAGAACTAAAGTGAAGACTTAAATACAATACTAAAATTAATACAGAATCTAAGTTAGCAATCCCTATAAGAAGCCCTGAGAGGAAACATCAAGCAGAACCAAAACTTATACACTACTCAAATACTACTTATATACTAACTACATGAACCAGATAAAACAGAAAGGACACACCTACCATAGTCTAATGATGTCAGTAAGATGTGAACTCTGAATGAGGGATTTTCCACACTCTCTAGAGTTACTGACCCCCTGTACAAACAAAAAATTCAATGAAACCATATTACACTTTGCAAGATATTCACCTCCAAAGATCAGTTTTTACCATAAAGCAGCATATAGCCTATTCTCCATGACTAATGCTCCATGTATCATGTATCATGCACTGAGGTGCAAGCAACAGTGAGCAGCAAAATACCTGCCTGGAGCAAGCCTCCATACCCCATAAAACTATGTAACATCAAGTACACCACAAACAGTCAAGTGGACTACTCAAATCCAGAGTAATCACATGGGCTAAATAATTAAATGCAATAGACTTAGTGGAGCAATTCAACTCCCAATCACATGCATCATGAAATTAGACTGATTTCGGGAACTGTATCTCATCAATGGTCACCATCAAAGTGCATATATGGTAAGCAGTAAAACTCTATTGTTCATTCGATCGCTTGATGATATCAGTGCTCCCTAGTAATGGTTGTGTAGACAGTCATTCATTACCATGTTATACCAACTATTACTAGCATGGTTTTTTTGTTTTTTCTTTTAAATTGATAGCATTCTAATAAGGATATGTTTATTTAATGTATGCAGGTTATATAATAATGTCTTTAATATTAAAAAAGTGATTAATTGTATTGCTTTCTAAAACAAAAAGAAAGGCATATATAGATATAGCACACTTAAAATTTTTATTTCATTTAATTAATAATTAAACTTACATATATTTGTTTAATTATAAAAAACTACACAATACAATTAATAAAATTCTTGAATGCAGGATTATTATACAATATATATTTTTTCAATGCTGTTACCCAAAGTTTAATTTGTAAGAAACATGCATCAAAAGTAACTACATGATTATAATTTACATATAAAATGTTTTCAATTATAACCAACTGAATAAGAGTACAGTAATACCTCAACTTGCGCAAACCTGGAGTTTCTTGATTTTCAAATCTTGTCGATTCGTCTTTTGTTTGAGCACCACACAACTCTTGATTACTCATTCCCCCCACACTATTGTTCAGCTTAGATGTTCGGAGGTGTCACGCGGAATCAACACATAAATAACACAAAATAAATTGTAGCTATTTCTGTGTTTGTTATATCTACGGAGACTTGAGAGACTCTATGTGGTGATTTCTTGTAATCGTGAACAAATCAAAAGACGAGATAAGATTAACGAGAACATTTATTAGCTTACATACATCCGACTTGGATTTTACACAAATTGCGAAATTATACCCTGACTTACGCGGTTATTGCTCGGTCCCACCTATCGTGTGAGTTCAGGACATTACTGTATATGGCCCAAAATGTACATATTGGTTTAATAAAATCTCAATGAACTTTCCAATAAAGAACTGTGGTGTGATAATTCCTTAAAATTTAGATAGATAGATAGTTACAACTTCTCATATAATCACTGGGAAGAATAATCAACACACTAGAACCTTTTTATATCCCAGTAAGAACGAATTTTATTTAAAACTAACATTAAAATTATTTTAAAATTCCAAAATTTCAGAAATTTAAATCAATTTTAAACATGTTGTTCAACATGTTCCATATTTGAATTGTACTGGTCAAAAGTTACATATAACCATTCAGAAGTTTTTAATTCTTCTCATTATTTATATTTATAATCTGTGATAATTATTGCATTTTCTACTAAATTCTTGAATAATTGAAAAAGTATTATAAACTTTTAATATTTATATTACTTTAGCTTTTGATATTTATAATTAAATTTTATTTAGAACATGTTGTGTGTCTATAACAGTATAAGTAAATAATTTACTTAAGCAACTAAATTAACTGTAGAAACATGTTTGGTCTAATTATATGTATGAAAATGCTCACAAATACTTTCTTATATCTTCATAATCTAAATTTTAACAACATTCGAGCAAATTGTAATTTAACAAAATATATACAGTCGACCCCCCTATAATTACAGTCCCTATAATTACGATTCCTATAAAACTACGAAAAAATATACGTATTTTGGAAATGTTGAGTCGGATTAGTGTAGAATCGATTAATTTTATGGAAGAAAACCGTAGTCCGTAAACTTGACACGTGTCGGGCTGTGATTGGAACGACTTGTAAGAAATCGGATTCCTAATAAATTGGAACGTATCTATATCTTATAGGGGGGGTCGACTGTATACAACAGTTAAATGTAATTGCTAGACGATCAAATCATTTACCTTTCTTCTTCCTAGGGATATGAATTTAATCGATTTCCAGTTGAAGACATTGTCATAACGCTTGCAAACATACAATAAATATTGATAAAACATCCTGCTGGTTAAAAAACAAACTTCTTGTGTAAAAATGTTCATTTAAAATGTAGCTAATAATGATTGATATAACACATGGTATAACCTGGAAATGAGTGAGTCTACACAACTGTTACAAGAGGGCACCAATATTGCAACACTTGGGCATGAGTGAGTCTACACATAAGTGACTCGTACAACATGGAATTCATATAAAACGGAATTATCAACAGTGTTATAGGGGGGGTCGACTGTACATGCTTTGGTCGCCATAGAGATATGGTTTATTTGACTTTTTTTGCTACTGTAAATGCGGTTTGTAGCTTATAGATAAGATCCCAACCGTCTCATTCAGAGGTAATTGTACCGTCAATGTTTACCTACGTGACCGTCATTACATTATAAATAAGAAATAAAAACTGTACTCACATTTTAAACGTAATCGCCGCCATATTAAAAAAACTTACAGCGCCATCTGTGATTCTGAATCACATCCAAAAATAATTTTTATAATTTTTAATATATTTTTTTTTCAATTAATTGTAAAAGTTATTTATTTAAAATTGCTTAAATAATAATAATTGTTATTAAATTAACTTTTGAATGACAATCAGTTTAACTTATGATATTATTAACCTGACATGGCTTTATTATTTTTTGAACTCTTTTCACCTGTGGGTCCTAAGAAGGCCTTTGTTTAGCAAACTCAATTATGGGTTCAGGCACGTCCACATTAGAGCAGCGGTGAGGGGAGAGGCCCGAGGTAGCCGGCCGGCCGGACGGACCGCCACCAGAAAAATTATTGTTGCTTTTTCGACCCGTCCGGATCGATCCCGAGTCTCCCAGAGCGTTAGGTTGTCACCTTGACCGATGGCTTTGTTCTCTTCCAGAACAAGCCTGCTCTTTGACTTGTGTAATCCATTGCAGATCATATTTTAGTTTCTTCAAATAAATATGACCACTGTTAACTACCCTTAGTATGAGGGCTAAACCATAGACGGTAACTCCCAAACAGTTGAATCTGGCAGTTCTCCAATTCAGCCGTAAAAGTTTTTGAAGGATTAGACTTTTTGAAATAAGTCCGTAACATCAAACCTCAGCTTTTTCTTTAGTCTCCTTGTAAATCATGGTGCATAAGTCGCTCCCCTTCTTGAGTAAAAATGGTAGGATCCTTTCCTGCTTTCCGTGACTGCACTAGCATTTTAATATTATAAATGTTCCAAAATGGAACGTAATGTACCTTTTTCGAATATTTTACATATTTAAAATTCAAAAAATAATTTAACTTAAAATATAATAAATTGAAAGAAGTATGTACATTAAATAAATACAATAAATAAACAAATAAAACATTGAAAACAAAGCTAACTATAAAGAAGCATGGTTTAAGGGCTTTTAAGTTCCTTTTTTTTTTCTTATTATATATTTCCACGCTGTTGGAAGAGCATTAGAATCCCTAGCATTTAAGCAACAATTTTTCATTTTACTTTTATAAATTTCCATCTTTTTCATCTCCGACGAAATGGATGGAGTGTGCACCGTTTTAATGACTTTAGCCTCTTCCCATTTTACAATCGTCTAGTCCAGTGTTTTTTCAACCTTTTTGAATAAGCGACCCCTTTACAAGTTAAAAAATTTTGGCGACCCCCCTAGGGTCATATTAAAACTATATCAGTGATTTTAAAAATTACGTATTTAATTTTTTTCTGTTGAGAGAAATTATTGTTGATTAAAATGAGAATTTAAGAAGAATCGACAATAACTTAAGACACGTATAGTATGAAACTTCCTTTTCATCATAACATTGGGCTCTGGGTGCTGTTGACTTTTTTTTTTCAGGATGAGAGTTCTGAACTTCTACTTTTCTACTTATTACTTCTTTTTACAAGTCAGCTCAACACTTTTTCGGCTATCATTTTCTGGGGTGGGGTACCCACACAGGCCCCTCCCTGGCGACACCCATCGTTCAGACCTAAATGCCGATCAAAAAACCAATTGTACTGTAAAATAAGCAGGTACTGTACAGCCTTCTCGCTAAAATTGTAGTTTTTTTAAATGTAGTGCAGGACCTACAAACACTTGTCTTTTTCTTTTACCCGAGACCCCCCGTGTAAGGCTTCGCGACCCCCTTGGGGGTCGCGACCCACAGGTTGAAAAACACTGGTCTAGTCTATGCTAATTGCTCATGTAGTATCGTGTCGTTTGTATCTAATGCTCTTTATCTTATAAAAACTCGAGAATTTTCTATAAAAGAGCACCCAATATCCGTATCTTGCTACGAAACGATAAAAACAAAATAAAAAAGGAAAAGAAAGCTAGAGTATATAAAATTCTATTTAAAAGTCAACAGTTTGGAATCGAAAAAGATTATGTGGGTGTGAATAGAAGAAACCCGGCGGTACGTCTGTTAGAACATAGATAGGACATTCTGTGCTGAACACTCCATATTACTACTCTATCAAAAAGAAAGATATCGGTGCATTAGAACTTTAGAACGATAAACGTAATTTAATATCAAACTCCCATTAATAAGCAATTAAATGTGAATTGCGCGTCATTAAAAGTTGATTAAAACTGCGATAAAATTGTTTCGCGCGGGTAAAAACTTCTGAGAATATTTGGGAACCCAGAAAACAACCGAAAATAAGAAAATAAGATTTTTTTTCCATGGTCGAAAGGATCGTTTTTATGTAACGTTATGTAGTCGTGACGAGTATTGACGTCCAATGATATCAATTTCGGGAAACGGAACAAATAATTGCAACGAATTCAGTTTTTATGTATATACATACTTTATATTCCATTTCACGTCGATTGGATTAATTAAAGCCATGCAACACGTGGCAATCTAAAAAAAGAAGTGACTCGCAGAGGACTGTGTAAAAATGGCCCCGTTTAGATGTTACGTACGTAAAGAAAACCAGCAAAACTCAAATGGCCAACACAGGTGAGAACTCAGGACAAATCATTGTTCGTGGTTTTTATTCACTCGACTCACTTTATACAGAAAAAAAATTGTTGGAATTATTGCATAAATTTAAATAGGAAACTGACCTTTCTACCGTTATTCTATAAGAAAAAGTTCTCATTTATCCACTAAATAAATTTTAAATTGTACATTCAATAAAATAAGATATGAACATAAAAGCAATTTCTTTCGGATATATAGAATATATTTATAAAGCGTTTTACAAATAATCATTAAAATTTGCACTTTAAAAAAAATTTACAATGTTAAATCCTAACAATAGAATGAAGTTTATGAAACAATAATTATTTATTGTCCAGTAAAACTGCAACTGTTAAGCGAATAGAACTTGCAAAGCCAGAAAGAAAAAAACATTATGGTGATAATAGATGAATATTGGCTTGAATATTTTTACACATCTGCAAGTTATCTTGCATTTAGATGTGTAACAGAAATAATTATTGGTAGTATAATTTACTACTATTTTCGACATTTCGCTTCTTGACGCAAAATCAGAAGAGAATTCAAGAAGAGCTGAAAGAGCTGAATTCTGAGGTTCAGATAATAAAAATAAATATAAACAACTATCTCGGATCAAAACCATCGGAAAAGTTTTAAACCTTTGGGATATCCAAGTCAATTATGGATACACAAACAGATTTAAAAGACATAAAATCATTTTTTTGTAATTTCCGAGAAAACTACAACCAAACCCGTAATCAATACTGGAATTTATTCGCAAGAAACAGTAAAAATGGAAACTGTGGATCCAATCAGAAAAATTCATGGAGCAATTGCAGTAGTGAAGATTCATTATGAAGAAACTGAACACCGTTTCGATAAAGTACAAACAGGAAAGATTGTGGTTTCAAAATCATCTGAAATAGCTCTTTTAGCAATGTATTTAAATGGAGAAAACATAATAAAAGTGCCGGATGAGGAAATTATCGAAGCACCCACAGAAAATGCAAATTCAAAAGTGCAAATGGCTTAGAGAGACCAAGCTGCGGAAACGAAACAAAAGGAGGAAGAACGAATTGTGGTAATAAATAAAATTAAAGATTCACACAAAGAACTGTTACGCCAAAAAATATATAATTTTGCCACGCAAGAAAAAGGAAGTTCAGTAATACCAAGCGCACAAAAACTTCAAATTCAAATTTCAACAATTTCCTAACAGAAAAAGTTCCGAATCAGACCGTTTCCATAGAAAATGCTATTAGTTCGAAAGAATTAGTTGGAAACAATAGTCCTGCAGGAACTAAAGTAGAGAATTCGACCGATACGGAGAAAGCAGATGCAGAGGGTAATTCAACGATCACTCGACGAATTTCTGAATTTGTCATTAAAAGTATTTGGCGATATTGAGAAGCAAAACAGCCTTTAGATCGAAATTCCTGGCTGTTAAAAAGTACCTACGACCTGAGAGATAAACGAAAAAAAAAAAAAAAAAATTAAAACAACAAACTAAATTTTTTAATATGAACCCGGTTTAGAAAGTTATTTTCTACGAATTATCACATTTTTTAACTTTATTTTTATCCAGATGCATTCCGGAAATTACAATATTTCTCGCCCCAGTTACCATTTTTTCATACAAGCCAACATACCACAAACACTTTTTCGATATACTAACACAATTTTTCAATATTCAAACCGTTTTTTTTATTTCCATAACAATGTCATTTTTTCTTACTTTAAAGAAAAATATTATTTTTAAAATTTTTTAAAAAGTTAACTGAATCAAATGTTCAATTATTGCAGTATTCTTTTTTTAACCATACACATTACGCAAAGTCTCGCCTTCGTTACTTCCATCCTTTCTTTCTCGCCATATTCATAAATCGCTTTCTTGAATGAGATGACAAACAACCAATGAATTCACCAACACCATTCAAGAATGATGGAAGAAAACTAATGAGTACGGCTGCGAGAATTGCGCATAATTTAGTATGGTTAATGTCGCTTTATCGATTTATTTCAAACTTATAAATACGTATTCTTGTATATTAAAATTAACAGGAATTCGTTCCTTTTTACAGATTTCCAGGCTGAAGCTGTAATTTTGAATTATCTAATTTTATTTAGAAACTAACAATTGACGTCATTTGCAGATTCACAATCGACCAATAGAAACACCCGTGTAATAACTGACGAATTGTTTCTCGTAAAACGCAAAACAATTCGAAGAATTAGTTTGTATGGCTTCTGTTTATGGAAGATTAAATTCAAGTAATGGCACGAAATGATACGAGAAAACATATTTTTTTTTTTGCTAATGAAGGAAAAGTGGAAAGATACTTTAAAATTATTTTCTAATAATTTTTGCAATTCAATAATTTCATTCGGACGTGAAAAACTTTAAAACAATACGTATGCAATAAGTTACTGGCGTTTAAGATCCATACGTTTATTTACTATTATTATGCGTAATTATGCAATTCATAAATTTATTAAAACTGTTAGAAAGTGTACACTTCCATCAGTTTTTCTTATTCAGTTCACTGAAATTCAAACTGTTCGTAAGACAAAAATCACCTTAATGTAATGTTTACTTCAAGCAAAAATGGCTATAAATTATGTCCCGCAATGTTTAACTCGTATTTATTTCACTTTAATGTGTATACAACGTTTAGAAGTTAATGGTCTGTGTGATATATTTTTTCAAATGAAAACTTTTCGTTATTAAACTTTTCTACTGTTTATGATTTTTAAAAAAACAACATTTACGGTAAAATTCACTTATTCTAATCTCTTTCGTATCTTCCAATAAAGCGAGTGACAATAATTGATCTTCGTGCAAACTCGATCACTTGTCATGTTTCTGAATACTCTAATTCTAACAATAAACGAACTCTCCGTAAATAATAGAAATGAATGTTATCGCCATAAACAAATGACCCGTACTTGAACAAGTAAAAAATAACTAAGTTTCTTTTTAATCAATGAAATTTGAATTAATTTTGCAAATCATCTTTTTTGCAGTACATAAAATCAACTGTTTTATGTATAAAATAAAAGTTACAAAACGAAGAAATCTATACGAGTATTACATATTTTTCAAAGAAATGTACTAAAATCATTTCCACAAAAATCATTATTCATTACTATTATGATGTTTATTAATATGATTCGTTAAAGAACGTTTAAAACGAAATTTTTGTGAGCAATGATTACACGAAAATGGTTTCTCGCCGGTGTGAAAAAGAAGATGTCCTATCAGATGATTTTTTTGTGTAAAACTTCGCTTGCAATGGTCGCAAGAGAATGGCTTCTCCCCCGTGTGAGTTCGGAGATGTCGAATCAGATGTGCTTTTTGCGTAAAACGTTGTTTGCAATGATCACAGGCAAAGGGTTTCTCTCCGGTGTGAATCTTGATGTGTTCAAGTAGATGGCGGGATTGGGCGAACTGACGATTACAGTATTGGCAAGACAACAGCCCTTCTCCAGTGTGAAACATTCGATGATATTTTAACCCATTTTTCGAAACAAATTCTTTCTCGCAACTGCCACATCGATACTTCCAATTGTTTAAACCTGTAAAATATGATAAAAGCATTTAAAACCAAAACTCCCTTCAATTTATTGCTAATCGAATATGTAAAATTCTAAATTTAAGCGCGCTGCTTTTAAAAGATTGTTAAACTTGTGTGTGCAGATAAAAAAAAGAATTTCCTTCTAGCAAGATTCTTTAAACGAAAATTGATACCTTACAACTAACTAAACCACCCCACATCAAACAATAAACCATACGTAAACTGCTTCAACCAACATTTTCAAATATTTCCAAGCAGTATGAACATACTGTCACAAATTAATGTAATTTATACATTTATCTCAAAACATTTTATATGAAGAGTATTTTCACAAATAACAACGTATTTGGAAATTATTTAAAATATCTTCTTCATTTCATTTTCTGTTTCTCTTCATTTCCTTCACATATATTCTTCCTTTTTTCATATTCTCGTATAATTTCTTATCACTGTCTTCAATTTAGTCTTCTGTAAACAGAAGTTAAACACATTCCTCGACTCATCCTTTTTTTCTGGAAACAATTCTTCATTTGTTACACTTCTCTTTATTGGGTGATAGTGAATCTGAAAATAAAGTTTTCAATGAATTCAAATACGAGAATGACGTCATACATTATTTTATAAAACAAATTATTTAATTTCAAAAAATTTTCATTTTAGAAATCATTTCTTGAACACGTCATGCCAGAAAATTAAAGCTGGGTTCAAAATCTGAAAAATAAACGATTTAAGTCAATTTTCTTAAACAAGAATACGTATACGTGTGAAATGCATTGATTAATTATTAATACGATATTTAAAATAGTTTTGTCTGCTATGTTTAAAAACAAGTAATTCATATAAAACTGTATTTTACGAAAATCCTTTCCTTTTATTTTCATATTTCAGTTTTGATTGAAAAATTTGAAATATTAAAAACAACCAATTTCTAACCTTTTCTTAAAAATTGTGGTTTTGACAATGCGTGAGAAAAAAATTAGAGATTTACTTACGTTTGTCTATATTAAGTCAAAAAACTTCATTCAACAGAAAAACGTAAAGCACTTTCTATACTTGTTAGCGCATTCCATTAACCAAACTCTAGGGCCATTCGATATATCAAGAAATATTACCTGAAAAATCGTCTTCAGCTACTTAGGAAGTCTTTTTTCTTTCTTATTTTTTTTCTAATGTAATTGTCAACGAGATTTTCTTCAGATCAGCACTGTAAATCATTACTTTAATTTCTTGAATGTGGAAATAAAATGACGACTATCAAAGGAATGATAAAAAGAACTCACCCATTTCTGCATGAGAATTCCATAAGCTTCCGTTCACTTTGTCATACAGAAGAAAATACAACAGAATCATCACTCTGTCTCCAAATACTCAAAGAATTGTAAGGTATCAACAGAGTGTAAAATAAAACTATCCTCGTCTTTTCTCGACACGAAAGACAACGAAAAGGCGTCAGTAGTAACGAGCGAAGTGTTGCGTGTTAATGCTATTTATTGTCGTTTCTTCTTCTCTTTTCATTTCTGATGGAACCGAAGACGACGACAGAGAAACAAATAGACACGATTCTTTCGATTTCTTTCTGAAAGATTTTAACTTCTTTCCTGATGAGTCAAATCTATTCAATAATTAAAATATAAATACAGTTTACCACTTCTCTATCTCAATGGGTATTTGCTTCTTTTCTGTGCAAATGAAATGTCAATTTTCTGGAAAAAAATAAGTGACACAATCTAATATTTAAATGCTAATTGTTTTCACTTCTGTATTTTTCGAAATTTACAATTGAAATTCGAAAAATATTATTTCATTCGAGTATTATTGAAAAAGGATGAATACTTTTAAACAATATAAAAAATTAATAATGAGGAGTGATTTATTGTGACACGGTCACAATGCCGGACTGCAGTTTTTAATCTTATTGATAATTTACTTAATTTAAAATATATGCTCACCTGCAATTAGCCACGTCGATTAGAGTCGTGCAGATCATCTATAACTGCTTTCGGGTGAAAACTTTTAAATCGAAATAGCGTGACTTCAGGTTTGCAGCGGAATTTCATGAACAGGTAATCGGGGCATCCTGCTGCCTCTAAGGATTCCATATCTGTTCTTCATATATCATTCTCCTCACATCATTCTCTTTCATCTAATTCCATTCTGGAAATATAATAATCAGTTAAGATAACACTTCGCATTTAAACCCGTTATGGATTTTTATAAATTTTTGAAAATATTTCTGTAGCCGTATCGAAGAATCTTCACCATTGCACAACAACCAACTTGTTCCATTGTCTTTTAAACAATAATTAAAACAGCGCCCGACGGACCGATCATAAAGTTTTATCTTTGAATGGCCGAGAACTTTTCTTCCGTTTCTCCTCGGAACAAATGCCTACTCCAAAATGAATTAATAACACAAAATATATCTCGTTATAACTCGAACGTCATTTTACGATTACGTTGTAACAGAAGATTTTTCATATTTGAATAAATCCAGTGGCGCAGTCTGTAATTCAAGATGTAAGAAACTTCATTTTTGCCGATATTTTTTATTTTAAAATTAAGCGCCAAGTTTCTAATCATATTTTACTCCAATAGAATTTACCAGAAATAATATTTTATTAAAAATTTACTATAAAAGAAATATTTTTTAATGTAATATAAAGTGCCGCTGGATATTAGAGAGGTTGCGGCCGACGTTTTCATCGCGAAAACGTGTACGTCGGACGTTCAGCGCCGCCTTCCTGTAAGCTTAGAAGTTTGACAATGGCGTTTGATACGTCGAGCATGATTCCACTGACGTTCCAAACGCTATTGTCAAACTTCTAGACTTACAGGAAGGCGGCGCTGAACGTCCGACGTACACGTTTTCGCGATGAAAACGTCGGCCGCAACATCTCTAATTTTTCGACCTGGCTTTATTCACTAATAGTTTATTTTTCAAAAACATTTTATTTATATTAAATTATTATTAATTAATATAAAAATTTCTGCTTTGAGAAATTTGTATTATTACATATTATAAATGATAACTTCTTTTTTATTCGGTGCTAAAAGAGAAAATTTGTGCTACTTTTTAAACACTTGGCGTTTTCTCATCTTCATTCAGTTGATACGAGTATTACTACACGTTTCGGGCTCATACTGCCCCTCATCAGTCAACTAAACATTTAAAAGTAGATACAAAAACATTTCTTATAAATAAATATATCGTCTAACTAAAAGACACTTTATACAAGAGTACAACTGAATATATAAGTTTATTTTTTTAAACACTTACCATTAGATTTCCTACAGGTTTGAAAGCTTACACTTATATGAGGGGCCATTCTGGGGTACGAAGTAGTTATTACTCGTGTACAACTTAATCGGCGTCTAGTTATTAAATTAGTCCTCTAGTTGTCAAAAAGAATGGCTTTTCTGTCCAAAGAAATCGAGGGTGGAGGGCTTTAACTAATAGGTTAATTTACAGTGGAATTAGATGATTGTGTAATCACCCTCTTCCTTCCCGTCAGGATTCCCGACACCAGTTAATCAGATTTATATTACGCGGATTAACACGTGAATTACACGGATTGATTCGTGAAAGAGATGATGAAATATGTTTGATTTAGATGACGTAAGAGACATTTCTTTAACAATAAAAACAAACATTTAATGAAACAAAAATTATACAAAATTGAATCTTCGAATAAAGCTATTTCGAGAGAGAAAGAGCTCACAATTTATATCAAAAAATCATACTACCTCGAATCATGTCTTTTATCTTCTTGTATCTTTAGTTCTGGATGAATGTTCTTTCTTGGTCAATTATTCAATGGCACATTAATAAACATTTTCTTCAATGTATTTACTGACTTAATACGAAACATGTGAGTCTATTATGGGCGTTGGCCGTCGAGAGATGATGTAGAATACGTCCTCCTCCTCTCGAATTTCGTGGCGTACTCCCCGAATGATACTAGATTCTTTCTCTTTCTCACGAATTTTCACCAATCATTAATTTGTATTTTTCCACGTGAACAGTAAAAGGGGATTTTACTGAGAGGTTGACAGTTCCCAGAGTAACTAAAATTTTTAGGAGATAAGGGAAAACAAAAAGGATGTTCAACTTCCGTTAAAGGAAGTGACTTTACCAGTTTCCTTCGTGTTAGAAATATAATTTTATCAAAATTATAAAATAATTTCGTCTAAAATTTTAATTTTTCGATTAAAATTTTAATTAATCACAGGGGTGGTTCGCATCTCACACTTATATAAAAGAAATGCAGTTTCCTATATCTGCCCAAATAAATATTTTTTACACATTTTTTTAAAAATTAAATTTAACATTATAATCTTTAAATCTATAACACTTACTTTAAGTATTACTGTTACACTACTTTTATCGATGAGATTTAGAATACACTACCGCCGCACTTTTCTCGACAATAAAATCGAAGGAGGTTTCACCAATGATATAAAATTTACATACATCTAGTTTAGAAACAGGTAATTAATACATAAGTACACCAACTATATCCACAAACAAATTAAAGGTACATTACCTGAGAGCAAGTTCCAAATTACAATATACACCTCCAACCGTGAATCTTGCTTTCACATAGACATGATTTAACCGGTCGGACGCGCCTAGTGAAAATTAGGCACCAATTGATTTTTAATTAGCTCGTGTAAAAATTGTGTGAAAAATCCGAAAAAATTATTACCTGTCTAATTTTTCTTCAATTTTAGCTGCAGCTACGGCGCGCTTCTTCGCTTATAATCGCGTTATTATAAAGCGAATAACTTCTAAAAAACTGAAATTTGACCGGAAATAATTTAATTTCTTGTATTTTTTTTATTCATTTTATAAAGTTTTATGACACATCACATTTCCCTGAGTGGAAGTAAATAATCTGTTAGCCATTTGACTCTCAGCTGACAGAGAAGGAAGTGTTTGAAAACAAAGTAATAGAGCGATTAGCAGTTTGTTGTTTTTTACAGTGGAGGACTATTAAGTCTATATAATAGGCTCTCTGTAAGACTTATTAGAGTCTATTATTTTCCAGAGAATAAATAATAGAGTTGAAAAATAACACAATTCCGTGAAATTTACCAAATCTGATGTCAATAAACGAAAGTTGAAATTATTTATAGTGAGTTGATATTTTATAAGTTTAGTTTTTGCATTTAGAAATCAAATTTTAAAAAAATATTAAATTTTTATTTAAATACATTTTTTAAAAAATAGAATTTTTATTATTTAAATGAAAATTTTATATTTTTACAACAACAAGTATTTTATACTGTTAGATAGTAGAGGAAACGTATAAATCGAGGATTTAATCGTAGTCAAGCATTTACTGTATATCAGTAAAAATAAAAAAATGCATTAATTTGCTTTATATATTTTGCCGTTACATTGCGCCAAGTAAGCTTTAAACTACAGTCAGTAATATATATTACTCTTATATAAATTTATTAATTATAATAAACATACACTACGTCTTAAATTTCATTAAAATAGCACTCTCTAACTAACATCTGAAATGAAGAAGCAATTGAATCGGGTCCCGCCGCCTTCTTAAATAACGCGCGACTGTAATTGATCGATTCTGAGCGCGTCGCGTTGAAACAAATTAAATCATTTATAAAAATTAAAATAATAAATATGTTTACAAAATAATTGACTATATCTATTTGCAGTATTACTTTTAAAAGCATCGTACTTATAGTTTAGCATTTCTAATAACATTTAATTAATTTTTGAATTTTCTTATATTTTATATACAGGGCTGTGGAGTCGGAGTCGGCGGATTTTTTGACGACTCCGACTCCTTTTTACTTACCAACTTGTTATGTATATAAAACGGAAAAGTATTGGAATTGTGTCAAATTTGACCCTCCAAGTTTTTTTTTTGCAAATCTACACGTTTAGAGACCTCCCGAACCCCCTCAAAAAAGTCAATAAAGGGGGAAAATTCGCGCGCGCGTGTGTGTTGTCGTCTAATTTGTTTAAATTCTTTATTTTCTGTTCTGAGATATTAAAGAATATCTCAGAATGGGTGAAGTTTAAGAAACGAAATGTGGCACTGTAGCTTGCGTATAAAGGGGCATTAATACTATTAAATTTTGGTTCTTAATGAAAGGTTGACAGGGTGCAGACATAAAAGTGGTCATGTGTCATATCTCTTAATAAATATTTTACACGTTATTAGCGTTCAAAATTTAATAAAATAAAATAAAACTCGTCTTTACCCTCAAAGTAAGCTTTTTAGCCATTTTATAATAGTACAGTAAAACCCGTTAAGATGTTCTCGCTTAAGATGTTAGAATGTATATGGGGACACGATTTAGTTCAACCACTTTGACTTAAATAACTAACGCCTGTGTTAAACCATCCGACTCGTGTTCTGACCACTCTGACCACAGAAATTATTAGGCTTCAAACAGGATGAACGAAATCATGCCCCCCTACACAGTCTTACATCCACACATATAGAAAAAACCTCGAACCTTTCGCATATCTCGAAATTTCAAGGTGTCCCGAGTCCAAAAATGTAAAAATTTGATAGGGGACCTACACTTTTCCTCTGTTATATAACAGCCGGAAAAGTATAAATTATCGAATACATATTTATATATTACTTAGAGAAGTCTTTTAGCTTTGGAATAAAAAGTTTCTACGCTCTATCTTTATTACAACTCTATTTATTGAATATTTTATTCTGAGGTCACATGATGACATCAGAATTTCCGGGTCTCTTTCGGTAACAAGTTTGCCCATAGTCGGAGTCAAAGTCGGAGTCGGAGTCGGTAGATTTTTACGCGACTCCACAGCCCTGTTTATATACAAAATGCGAATAAAAAAGTATAAATGCGTAAAACTTAATAAAAAAATATCTGCAACTTTAGAAAACAGATAGGGGAGACCGGGGCAACTTCGGCATGCGGGGCAAGTTTGTCAAGCGCTTTTTTTTAAAAACAAATTAAAAGGAGACTTTGGTTATAGGTTAGGCAGTTGAGTTTTATTGGTGGCTTGTTGAGTGTACTGTTTTTATTGTTCTCCAACAAGCGTAGTTGAATTATCAAGCAAATTTTCATTTTCGTTCAATTCCATATAATATTTTTTTTCCATTTATATTGAATTGGCAGGTTTTGTTATAATTCCATGATAACGAAAGTTACTTTTCCTGTTAGAAGGATGTAACTTCAACTTATTCACGTGGCCAGATCGTGGCTTGGCATTCTGTTCTCAGGGTTGTACTTAATGTTTCGAAATCATGACTAGCGGGGTAAGATCGGCAACATAAAGCCACATTAGAAGCAAAGGATAAAAATCAAACAGATGATAAATGAAAACATGTTTGCATTTGTTATTCATGTATATATGTCTTTGAACTTGCATTTCGTTGTAATAATATTAAATGGGTGTTGGATTTGTATTTGTTTGTTTTAATAGTGAATTCCAACTTATACATTGATAATAACATAATTTTATATACGTGCCTATCTTGCCCCATTACTGTTGCCCCTATACCAGGGGCAACTTTAATAAAAATAATTAAAATAATTACAACTTTACAAAAAGATAGAAGTTGCCGATCTTGCCTCTATACCCGGGGCAACTTCGTCAATTTCTCTCTTCTTGTAAAGTTGTAATTATTTTAATTATTTTTATTTCCAAACTGATTTTAACCAGTTCTATAGTAAGGTAACATTCCAATAGACAATATGCAAAGCTTGTTTTTCAGTTTACAGCAGTATTTATTACACAAAATTTAAGTAAAGCTTAACATGCCGATCTTGCCCCGGTCTCCCCTATATATAAGAATCTATCAAAAAAGTTAGTTAATAACAATTAAAATCGAGAAAAAAAATAAAACTTTCAAGGTAAGGTAATTTCTGTGGTAAAAAGTGATGTAAGCGATCACGTGATGCCCGTCTCATCATCGTCTGAGGGTGAAATAAAAGCGGAAACACCAGTAGAAGTAAAAACAAACATCGGCGCGTGTCTAGGACTATAAACTTGAAAGGGAGCGAAGATGAAACACGACACTTTGTAATTTATGCTAATTACTTTCTAATATAAAAAATTAAAATCATAAACAAAACTATAACAAAATTAAAATGTTTTGACTAAATCCAACTAAAAACATATCATAAAACTGGATTAAAGTAAAAATAGTCGTTTTTCGACGCTAAATTTTTATTAATTATTTTTTTAATTTCGTGCCTAATTGACCGAGCGTAATTTCTATTTGACGGAGCACGCGCGTGCCGACGTGTTTAATTAAAATAACTAGCAACCAATCGATTTTTTAAAACTACAATCGTTTATTATCTACAGATAAAAAAAAAACTCACGTTGTTGCTGGAGGCACGTGTTTATTCTATTAAAATGAACAAAGAAAACCAAGAGGGGTCGACACGACTTACTTCAAGGTACGAACTGTACAGCAAAGGGCGCAATTTTCAAAAAATTATTTAATTTTTCAGTTGCGTCATCGTTTTTATATTAAATTCCTATAAAAATTAAATATAAACTATAGTGTATCGGTCTTTATTTTGGTATAATTCAGTTTGCATCATTACTTTACATTAAATTCTTATCTCGCGTCGTTACTTTATATTAAATTTATATACAAATTTATTTTTTAACCCACAGTGTATCTAATCTATATTACTAATAAAATTTCCTGAATTAAAATGCCATCCATATTCGTGCCATTACAGCGCTACATTTTAGCTCCAGCGTTTAATTTATTGACCAATCAATAAAACATGCACTTAGCTAATTAATTTTCAATTCTATCCAGTGAAAATATGGCAGGAAATCAATAATATATATTATCCATTTTTAAGAGATATTAGATATATGTAACAAACACTTTTGTTCAGACTATCATTTTGCTTTGTGAAGCGTAAGATACAAAGTAAAAATGAACCCGAATTTACAAACAGGAACTTGTATAAGCTGTTTCCTTCGCCCTTGTTGGACGACCGCCCTCATATTTGGGACAGATCCGTTCGAATCTTGCAATTGCCGAAACAAAATTGTAATATGTAAAAATTCGAAATTTATCAATATATACGTTCGAATAATCGAATTTTGTTTATGGCAACGAACAATTCTTCTAATTTGGGAAACAATACCAGGTTTAGACGAATATTCAATTTGCATCGGAGAATATGATACACTGAAACAGTCCACATTGTTCAAATTGTTACATTCTTTTCTATCTATCAGTTATTGTATTGTTTTCAGATGCCTAAGAAGAACCAAAGTGGTATTGATACAGGCATTAAAGAACGAGAATTTTCGTAGCAAAATGAA
>NW_019385484.1:128701-178556 GCF_000671375.1 Centruroides sculpturatus | reverse complement strand
GGCAACTTTAATAAAAATAATTAAAATAATTACAACTTTACAAAAAGAGAGAAGTTGCCGATCTTGCCCCTATACCCGGGGCAACTTCGTCAATTTCTCTCTTCTTGTAAAGTTGTAATTATTTTAATTATTTTTATTTCCAAACTGATTTTAACCAGTTCTATAGTAAGGTAACATTCCAATAGACAATATGCAAAGCTTGTTTTTCAGTTTACAGCAGTATTTATTACACAAAATTTAAGTAAAGCTTAACATGCCGATCTTGCCCCGGTCTCCCCTATATATAAGAATCTATCAAAAAAGTTAGTTAATAACAATTAAAATCGAGAAAAAAAATAAAACTTTCAAGGTAAGGTAATTTCTGTGGTAAAAAGTGATGTAAGCGATCACGTGATGCCCGTCTCATCATCGTCTGAGGGTGAAATAAAAGCGGAAACACCAGTAGAAGTAAAAACAAACATCGGCGCGTGTCTAGGACTATAAACTTGAAAGGGAGCGAAGATGAAACACGACACTTTGTAATTTATGCTAATTACTTTCTAATATAAAAAATTAAAATCATAAACAAAACTATAACAAAATTAAAATGTTTTGACTAAATCCAACTAAAAACATATCATAAAACTGGATTAAAGTAAAAATAGTCGTTTTTCGACGCTAAATTTTTATTAATTATTTTTTTAATTTCGTGCCTAATTGACCGAGCGTAATTTCTATTTGACGGAGCACGCGCGTGCCGACGTGTTTAATTAAAATAACTAGCAACCAATCGATTTTTTAAAACTACAATCGTTTATTATCTACAGATAAAAAAAAAACTCACGTTGTTGCTGGAGGCACGTGTTTATTCTATTAAAATGAACAAAGAAAACCAAGAGGGGTCGACACGACTTACTTCAAGGTACGAACTGTACAGCAAAGGGCGCAATTTTCAAAAAATTATTTAATTTTTCAGTTGCGTCATCGTTTTTATATTAAATTCCTATAAAAATTAAATATAAACTATAGTGTATCGGTCTTTATTTTGGTATAATTCAGTTTGCATCATTACTTTACATTAAATTCTTATCTCGCGTCGTTACTTTATATTAAATTTATATACAAATTTATTTTTTAACCCACAGTGTATCTAATCTATATTACTAATAAAATTTCCTGAATTAAAATGCCATCCATATTCGTGCCATTACAGCGCTACATTTTAGCTCCAGCGTTTAATTTATTGACCAATCAATAAAACATGCACTTAGCTAATTAATTTTCAATTCTATCCAGTGAAAATATGGCAGGAAATCAATAATATATATTATCCATTTTTAAGAGATATTAGATATATGTAACAAACACTTTTGTTCAGACTATCATTTTGCTTTGTGAAGCGTAAGATACAAAGTAAAAATGAACCCGAATTTACAAACAGGAACTTGTATAAGCTGTTTCCTTCGCCCTTGTTGGACGACCGCCCTCATATTTGGGATAGATCCGTTCGAATCTTGCAATTGCCGAAACAAAATTGTAATATGTAAAAATTCGAAATTTATCAATATATACGTTCGAATAATCGAATTTTGTTTATGGCAACGAACAATTCTTCTAATTTGGGAAACAATACCAGGTTTAGACGAATATTCAATTTGCATCGGAGAATATGATACACTGAAACAGTCCACATTGTTCAAATTGTTACATTCTTTTCTATCTATCAGTTATTGTATTGTTTTCAGATGCCTAAGAAGAACCAAAGTGGTATTGATACAGGCATTAAAGAACGAGAATTTTCGTAGCAAAATGAAAAATAATTATAACTTATTGAGAAAAATTGTTTTTCTTTTGTCTATAATTATAATAGTAATTATTATCTTATTTTTAATTCTTGTGATTTTCGTTCTATATCCTCATATAGAAAAGAAAGAAAAATTTCGTGGGGGAGCTCTATTCTGTAGTGTCCAAATTTTCATACCTATAAGTTATGTTATAGGCGGACTCGGTTTTACTTTATTAATATCTGCTTTGATATGCATCATCGCTCACCAAGAGTTCGAACAATTGTCTCAGGAATTGTTTTTAATTAAAACAATCGGTTCAGATTTACAGAGAAAGCTAAACGAATTAATGTTGCATCACGAAGAGCTTTGGCTTTTCATGCAACAATTCAATACCAAGTACAGTTTAGTGATTGTAATTATCTATTTTGTTGTCCTTTGGGGTACAAGTTTTTACTGCTACGCATTTTTATTTTTGGAATTTCAATATTCCATTAAATATTTAATATTTTTACTCATGGTAATATTTACTTGTATTTGCATAATAGCTGGATGTCTGCTGTGCTCGCTTGCATTTACGGTAATTATATTCTACATACACCATTGACGTTTTTTGTTTTTAAATTTTATTTCTGTACTGTTTATCTCTGTCGCAGATGGAAAATACGTTTCAAGACATCAGACAATTTGCAGGATATGATATTGGACTGAAAAGAAAGCTGAAGGTATGTGTTTTCTATAATCATTTAATAAATAATTATTTTATATTTTCTATTCGTACTTTCAGATTTTATATTTTATGAAAAGATTTGGAAAAGTCTCCCTGTCACTTTCAATGGGCGAATTTTTAGTGGTAGATAAGAGAATTCTTTCCAAGGTTGCTTTTTCCTTTAGTATTATTTTTCACAACTTTCTATAAATAGATTTGATAATGATTTTGCTTTATATTTCAGATGGCAAGTACACTACTTTCTATTTTCTCTGGATTCTTAAAACTGAAAACCGTTTCAAATAAGAAAGAAAACTGTGAACAGATTTATAAATTCAATCACACGAAGACAACTTAAACCTTCGGCACTTGTAGAAAACGGTTTCGTTTTAATTTCATTTGAGAATGTTGAAATTCGATAGTTTTTATTGAAGTAAGAATGTGTGTTAGCTTGAATTTGTCTGCAGTCTTAAATTATTGAAATATTCTATATTTCTATTTGATTTTTATTAGGTTTAATGAAAACTCACAGTACAGATTTTTCCTTCTTTGTTTTAACTTTTCTATTAATTATCTAGCTGTTTTTGTCGTTGCTTTCGAATTAAAGCCGTTAAGATCTTTTATGTGTTTTACTTTTATAGTTTAATAATAGTATTTAGTAATGTTTATATATATATATATATATTTCAAATTTAAATATACAGCATTTAATTATATAGCTTAGATTTATAAAGTTTTCACTGAAGTCTCCTGTATATGTTCGCCTAGCTTAATACAATTCCTATATGTTTTTTGTTCCTGCAATCTTCTATTGTAATTAGTCTAATTTTGAATTTTATTTTCACCTCAATTATTTACCATTTTATAATTATAATTGTTATAAAACTAAGTTTATTTGCTTTATCGGTACCAAAACGCCAAAAAATTAAAAGCGAAAATGTGGAACTGGCTCTGAATTCAGTTTTGAATGACTTGCTTCTACAAGCAGCTGTTAAACAATTAGAGATTGTCCTTTCGATGATTCGATTTCGGCTACAGAACCATGAATACATGAAAACACTTCCTCCATCACCGACTGTTGATGTAGAGGAACTACAATAAGTAAAGAAGATCAACGCAGGTGTGAGAAAAGGCTCTTTACTCAAAGCATGGCGTTCTAGAGGCCTATAATAATTTAAGGATCACAATCTTTGCAACAATTTTTTAAAATTAATCTTTTATGGAATAGTTGGAATATATCCTCCCATAAAAACATGCGAATCAACAAATCTGGTCTGATTCAATAACGCAAGACAATAACCTACTTATGGTGTTCATAAATCAGATTGTGATCAATTTATTTGGAAATGCAAGCAGTCTTTGAAAAAATGGCTTTGCTGTTGAACTTTAGCTCATTTGCGTGTTCTGTTTTTATACAAAAATGTTTCATTTTTGACTCATTTTTGGAACTTAAACTTTTCAAAACTTATCGAAAATAATCTTCAGCACAATCAAATTTAATCATTTTCCACACTGTAGAAGACAATTAATAATTTTAGTGTCAATAAATAATGAGGTAGAACTATTGACTATGTATTTTATACTGAAAACGTAAAAAAATTGCACTTAGCTAACAGCTTTTAATATAGTTAATAGCAATCACCTATGTTACATAAGTAAAGATTAACTACAGTTTCGAATGTATTAATGTGCTCAGTATTTGTAGCTTTAAATTCACGACTGAGAGAACAATAAAAAGTTTTCTTAAAGCATTATATAATGGTAGCACTTTTAACAAGTAATTGTTATGTACTATTAATTATACAATAAAGCATCGTTTATCCGACCCCTGATTAACC
Source organism: Centruroides sculpturatus (assembly GCF_000671375.1). Lineage (NCBI taxonomy): Eukaryota > Metazoa > Arthropoda > Arachnida > Scorpiones > Buthidae > Centruroides > Centruroides sculpturatus. The sequence continues at coordinate 174,246 of NW_019385484.1, read as the reverse complement.
GTTACATCGGTTAACCGATCGTTCTAGTCGGCAAATTTCAAATGTCCGCTAATGATGTGGCATTACAATATTTGGCTATGTCTTGGCTACTTTAATATTATTTTTGTTAAATTTTTGCCTGTGTTTTAGCTGACATCAACGGCTCGACCATTGAAGAGAGGCCAGTATTTAAACGAGACTTAATTTTCTAATTATGAGTAGTTGTTTGTTTCGTAAGCAATAAAATAATTTAAAAATAATTTTTAACGATACAATAGCGACGATTATTATTTAAAAAAAATTGTTAGGCTAAACATCGATGAAAATTCAACGCGAGGTTAGTTAAAGCGATATACTAATTACATGGGATGTACTAATATCCTAATATACTATACTAATAATGTATTTTTTTTCTTTCTTTTCGGTTATCTGACCAACCTGAGTCCGCAATTGAGTCGGATAATCGATGCTCTACCGTAATTAAACATGGCTTATAAATTAATAATACGTTTTAAATGTTTTACAGTAGTTGTCAATTAAGTTGATAAAACAAGTTTCCATTAAATATTACTCGAATTTTTATTATAAACTAGCTGCAAGGACCCGCTTCGGTGGGTTTTTATTTGTTCGTACATTTGTATGTAATATAGTTATATATATATATATATAAGACACTGTTTTTCTAAGTAATCTAGAATCTAGCTGCAAGGACCCGCTTCGCTGGGTTTTTATTTGTGGGCAAAAATTAACGATAGTGAAGATTAAGATAATTACATTATAGCCAATCTTACCCGTTTTCACAGAATGCAAGAATTAGGTCCCTCGTTTTTCGGGACTAATTAGAAAATTTTTACGTCAAGTCAAACGAACTATTTTCAATTTGATCAATTTTCTGGAACGTTTACAATCGTTCTATAACCGAACCAATTCGAATACGAATTCGAATTCGAAAATTTTTAAAATCTATATAGAAAATTTTCCATTTTCAACCACTTTCAAGCCCATATCTCCCGCACCCTTATAGCTATCGAGACGCAACCACCATAGTGCACGAATGGAGACTTGGGGCTACTATCACATACAAACACCATTCATGTGCGATTTGGATACAATCAGAATATGTAAAGGTTGATGATTCGGATTCTCAGTAATTCAAAGACGAATTATCAAAGACACTGATGCGTTTCGTTACAAAATGTTCTTTGAAAATGCGCAATTCATTTTTACTGCTAGTTTTACTAATATATTTTAAGTTTGGTATATACTACGGAATAGAAGAGAACATGTAACTATAATGCAAGTGTAACAGATAAGAAACATTCAGTTTTCTGCGGAATAATTTCACTCAAATTTAGATTAAAGAAAAATAAAATACTCAAGTTTACAAATAGATCTACATAACATATAAGCAAATTGTTCTGTGATGGCAAATTTTTGGATGAGTCTGAACGTCGAAAACCCAATTAGTTTGCGCCAGTGTTTCTGAAAACTAAAAAATATCAAATTTTTATATTTCAAAAATTTTCGACAATTTAACATTTATATAATATTTTCAGCAGTTTTTTTATACATTAAAATATTATTTTTTTTTAGAATTTTTTTAAAATTAAATTTAATATTATAATCTTTAAATCTGTAAAACTTACTTTAAGTATTATTCTTACACTACTTTTATCGATAATTTTAAATTTCTATAATGAATTACATAATTTTGTTTGTCAAAAAAAGTCGGAATTAATTTCTTCTTCTTCTTATTATTATATTTTAAATTTAATTTAGTTAATACTGATTTTTGATAATTTGATAATAAATCAAATGTAATATTCGCGTGATCAGGAGCCAATGCTAGGTTATTATGTCTGTCATGAACATTCTGTGGATAACTTAAATCAACCTCTATAATATAACCTATATTATTCCTATCAGGAATATTACAAATGTCTAAAGCATTTATTTCATTCTCGGATAACAATCTGAAATTATTTACAGGTAAATAAAAACTGATTACAAATCCATAGAGATTATTAGCATCTATTAAAATAATATAGTTATGACATTGATTTTATCATAGATTTTTGGGATTATAGGTTATTTGCCCTAGCAGAATGCCTCCCAGTTAGGCTGATTTCCCCCTGACCCCCGTTCAATAAAAAGATACATATTAATATCTTTAAATAATTCGAGTTGAATTTTTGTCATTTTTGATCTACAGTTTCATGTTAAGTCTGGTGCTATTATGAAATATACTGGATCTAAATTATAATATTATAAACTTAACTTTCTAAAATTTTGAAATATATCGGCCAGTAATAAAGTGTCAACATATTGATATAATTTTAAATGATCTTTAAAATTTTTACAACGAAATTTTTCCAAATTAATTTTGCATGATCATAATCATCATCGCCAATATTTTCTCCAGATAATTCGTTATAAAAATATTTTTTTGATGGTAAACATTTCTTGTATAAAATATCTTCGTTTTAAAACTAAGAATAGGGAAAAATTTCTTTTCTTTTTATTAAATTTTTATTTTCGTTATTATAGAAAAATTGATTAAAAATAGGAAAATTATAATTCGCATTTTTTAAATTTTCTGTTAAAGTAGTTAGCGAGGAATTTAAAAATTGATAACTATCTATAAATTTGAAATGATCTAAAGTACTGTAAACGTAAATTTTTCTGAATTTGAAAATGCTATTAGTACGAAAGAATTAGTTTGAAACGATAGTCCTGCAGGAATTAAAGTAGAGAATTCGACCAATACGGGAAAAGCAGATGCAGAGGGTATTTCAACGATGACTTGAAAAATTTCTGAATTTCTGCCATTGAAAGCATTTGGCGATATCGAGAAAGAAAAAAAAAACAGTTTTTAGATCGAAATTCTTGGGTATTAAAAAGTACGTACGTCTCGAGAGATAAACGAAAAAAAATATTAAAAGAACAAACTAAATTTTTTAATATGAACCCGGTTTAGGAACAGTTATTTTCTACGAATTATCACATCCACAAATTCCAAAATTATTAGCCAATCAACAACTTTATTTTTGCCCAGTTGCATTTCGAATATTACAGTATTTCTCGCTCCACTTACCATTCTTTCAAACAAGCGAACATACCGCAAACACGTTTACGATACACACACTCAATTTTTCAATATTCAAACTGTTTTTTTTTTTATTTCCACAGCAATGTCATTTTTTCTTACTTTAAAGAAAAATATTATTCATTAAATTTTTTGAAAAGTTAACTGAATTAAATGTTCAATGATTGCAGTATTTTTTTAACCATACACATTATGCAAAATCATGTTTGTTACATCCATTCGTTCTTTCACGCCATATTCATCAATTGCGTTATTGAATGAGGTGACAAACAACAAATGAATTTACCAACACCATCAAAGAATAATGAAAGAAAACTAATGAGTGCGGCTGCAAGAACTGCACATAATGTAGTATGATTAATGTCACTTTATCGATTTATTTCAAACTTATTAATACATATTCTTGTATATTAAAATTGACAGGAATTCGTTCCTTCTTACAGATTTCCAGGCTGAAGCGTTAGTTTTAAATTATCTAATTTCATTTAGAAACTAACAATTGATGTCATTTGCAGATCCACAGTCGACCAATAGAAATACTTGTGTAATAACTGACGAATTGTTTCCCGTAAAACGCAAGACAAATAATTAGTTCGTACGGCTTCTGTTTACGGAATATTAATTTAAAGTAATGGCGAAAAATGATACGAGAAAATACATTTCCTGCTAATGAAGGAAAAGTGAAAATTGAATAAAGATACTTTAACATTATTTTCTAATAATTTTTGCATTCAGACGTGACTTATTTTCAAAATTTTTGCATTTCAATAATTTTATTTGGACGTGACAAACTTTAAAACAATACGTATGCAATAAGTTACTGGCGTTAAAGATCTATACGTTTATTTACCATTATTATGCATTTCATAACTTTATTAAAACTGTTAGAAAGTATACTCTTTACCATCAGTTTTTATTTTCACTGAAATTGAAATTGTTCGTAAGGCAAAATCACTTTAATGCAATATAATGTAAAATTTATCTGAAACAAAAATGACACGTAATAAGTTATGTCCCGTAATGTTTAACTCTTTATTTATTTCACTTTAATGTGTATACAACGTTTAAAAGTTGGTTGTCTGTGTAATATATCTATTTTTGAAATGAAAAGTTTTTTTTTTACTTTTTTACTGTTTATGATTTCAAAAAGATGACGTTTACGATAAAATTCACTTATTTTAATCTCTTTCGGATCTGCCAATAAAGCTAGTGACAATAATTGATCTTCGTGCAAACACAATTACTTGTCATGTTTCTAAATACACTTAATACGCTCTAAAAAATGACACGTATGTAAACAACTAAAAATAACTATATTAGTTTTTAATCAATGAAATTTGTATTTATTCTAAAAACCATTTTTTTCGGTACATAAATCAATTGTTTTATGCACAAAATGAAAATTACAAAACGAAGAAAATCAGTTTAGAAACTTCTTGTTTCATGTTTAATACAATCTAAAATACGAGTATTACATATTTTTCGAAGAAATGTACTAAAATCATTTCCATAAAAGTCATTATTCATTACTATTATGATGTTTAATAATATGATACTTTAAAGAACATTTAAAATGAAACTTTTCTGAGCAATAATTACACGAAAACGGCTTTTCTCCGGAGTGAAGACGAAGATGTCCTATCAGATGATGTTTTCGCGTAAAACTTCGTTTGCAATGGTCACATGAGAAAGGCCTCTCCCCTGTGTGAATTCGAAGATGTGCAACCAGATTTCCTTTATGTGCAAACCGTTGTTGGCAATGATCACAAATAAAGGATTTCTCTCCGGTGTGAAGACGAAGATGTTCTATCAGATGATGTTTTAGTGTAAAACTTCGTTTGCAATGGTCGCAAGAGAATGGCTTCTCCCCCGTGTGAATTCGGAGATGTCGAATCAGATTTCCTTTTTGTGTAAAACGTTGTTTGCAATGACCACAGGCAAAGGGTTTCTCTCCGGTGTGAGTCTTGACGTGGTCCCGTAGATTGTTGAAATGGATAAACTGACGATTACAGTATTGGCAAGACAAGAGTCCTTCTCCAGTGTGAATCCTCTGATGATATTTTAAATTATACTTCGAAACGAATTCTTTCTTGCAACTGTCACATTGATACTTCCCATTCTTTCCCTTCTGAATGTTTAAACCTGTAAAATACGACAAATATAAATATTAAAAGCAGTCTAGATCAAAGCTCTCTTCAATTTATTGCCAATCAAATATTTAAATTTAAGCACACTATATTAAAAGTATTGTTAAGTTTTGGATGTAGATACCAGAAAAAGTTTTTTACATAAAATTTAAAGGTTAAACCTACACGAAGGTTACCACCACACCAGAAACAATAACTATTTACAGGAATTACCAAAAAGCATTAACAATATCACAAATTAACATAATTTATACACTTTCTGAAAACAATATAAATGGAGTGTATTTTGCAAAAATAAAAACAAACAAATATTCCGAAAATAATTTTAAAATATCTTCGTAGATTTCTCTCTTTTTCTTCACTTGCACGAAAGACGGTTTCTTTGTTGATGTATTCTTGTATGATTTCTTAACACTGGCTTTAATGTTAACAACAAAAGTCGAACACATCCTTCGACTCTTCTTGTGTTTTCCCGGAAAGAATTCTTCATTTTGTACACAAAAATGCTCTTGATTATTTAATGAACCTGAAAGTCATAAAAAGTGCCAAATAAAATCGGATACGAGAATGACGTCATACATTATTTTCTAAGTCAAATTTAAATATATCAAAATTAATGTAATAATTGAAATTTTTCGGGCATTTCTTGCCATAATATACCAGCTGGGTTTCACACCCTGCTGGTATATTATGGCAAATAGCTATATAAACTTTCTATCGGTTTTCCTATTTTACAGCTTTTATTGAAGAATTAAAAGTTATAAAAACTCAATGTTATTTTAAATGTTGTTTTTAAGAACAGCTTCGGAACAAAGTAGAAATTTACATACTAATTTTATAAACTTCAGTCAAGAAAGACACGTAAAATAATAACCATACTTGTTACCACAAACACTAAGGCTTTCCATACATCACCAAATATTACCCGAGAAATCTCTTCTTCTGCTTTGTAAAAAATCTTCCTTTTTTCTTTCTAGTGAAATCGTCAACGAGGTTTCTTTTTTCCATCAAGACTGTAAATCATGTTAAATTTAAAAAAAATCTACGCCCGAACTATTGATTATCGAAATAAAATGGCGGCGGTTTATGTTCGAAGAAACGACTCACTTACCTGTGTGGACGAGAATTCCTTAAGCTTCCATTCGTTTCGTCGTGCGGCTGAAAGGACAATACAATCTACACCCTCTGTCTTTACAGACGCAAAAAATTGTGGGCTATCAACACAGTAAAAGAAAACTTCTGTCGACTTTTTCTGTAACCAAAACAGAACGGAAGTGCGTCACTAGTATTGGGCGAAGTGTAGCCCACTATACATATTCATTGTCGCTTCCTTTTCTGTAGTGACGAAGTGCGAACCGATCCCAAGACGATGGAGAAAAACGGACACCAAATGGCACGTTTCCTTTGATTTCTTCCTTAAAGATTTAGCTCATCAGAAAACAATTTTCAATCTATTCGGTATTTAGGATAAAACGTACTTTAGCATTTCTCTAATCCAAAGTTACACTTACCGGACTTAGATGCAAGCTAACTGTCAATTTTCAAAAAAAGAGTGGCGCCATCTAATATTTAAAATTCAAAAATTTTTAATTTATTCATTTTTTCAAAATTTGTGGATCTAAACTTCAAAAATAATCTTTCATTGAAATGATGTTAAAAATGAGTTCTGTCGAAACCATTATAAATAATTATTTTGAACCCAATAGTCACAAACAGTGGTAAAATGTAAACTAAGTGACCAGAAAATCCACGTTTAAACCGTTCTCCATTTTTGTAATTTATTAATTATGAACTGTTCGATTTCTAAAACGGGAAGTCCGATATCTTTGACATTTGAGAAATTGCATGCGGTTTAAGATTATTTAATACCCGGATGTGTGGTAATGTGATCGGTGTTTATAATAATTCTATCGTTTTTAAATGAAAGAATTTACCGTGCAGACGTAACACTTCGAATTTATCAAGTCGGGTACAGAAAAACCTTTCATTAAACCGTCTAAAACGGAAGTGTTATCCCGATCGGACTCGTTTCATCAATACGTAAAATTTAGATATTGAAGAGCACGGAAGAATTTGCAATCTCATGATTTTTGATGTCCTCAGTAATGAATTGGAAGAAGAATTACAGAACCTTATAAACCTCCTAGATCGGTAGTTACAAAAAATACCGCAACATCCCGTACGACGACGCTCCGTGTCCCATTACTTGAAAAATGGAAAGTGTTTGGACAACACCCGCCATCCCGAGATCCCATTCAAGAATGCGACTTAATTGAAGCCGAGGCAAAATGCTGGGAAGTTAAAACCAAATAAGAGTAGAATAATATAAATGTTTACCAGTGTATCCTTAAATAAAACTGACCGTAGCAAAGCGCGGGCTGCGTAACATTCGGAGTAGGTCCAACTGGTATTGCTAATTTCTAACCAGATCGACCCGCCCGATTTTAAAATGGAGAGGGTTGAATAGAATAATTCGTAATTAATAAATTATATAAATGGAGAACAGATTCAAATGTAGATTGTTCTTCTCGGTCAATTCGTACTTCATCTTCGGCCATTCGTTTGATCGTTTCCGTCTTTTGAATTCAAAATCATTTATTTATAACACTTTCGAAAGTATTTATTTCATTTAATTAATTAATTAATAAAATTGCAACCACAGATTTTTTTATTACTTTTACTTTTATAAATTTCGGAAAATAAAAATTTGTATCTTTTCGAAATTTAAATATTAGATGGCAACACTTATTCTAATTTTTAAATTGACGGTTGTTGCATGGAAGTGTAACGAGTGCAGCTTAGAAGTATAGAAACGGCAAAGTATGTTTTCATCGCAACTATTCAATACATTTAAAGTTGTTTTCTGGAAAGCAAAATTTTTCAGGGAAGGTTCGAGAGGAAACCTGTTCATCCTTACTTCGATGGAATGGAAAAAAAGAAGAGAAAATGGACGATGAATAAGTATCGCACTTAACTCTTAGCTCGTTACTAGTGACGTACTTTAGTTCTCTGGTTACAGAGAAAAGTCGATATGGAAGGTTGTACTTTTCTGTCCGTTGGAGTCCACAATCTATCGCCGATGATCAACGCAAGGGCGTAATTAACTTCCGTGAATGGTAATGAATCATTTAAAAATTTTAATTTAATGTTATCCTGATAGATATTACCTTGACATATTATACATTATAATAGAAAAGAGAAGACATTCTCTTTTGTTTTCCATTCTGACAAGGTGAAAAGAGCATTTTTTAGTGCATTGAACTGGAGACAAAAGAGTGAGCTCTCTTATAACAGATTTAGTTCTTTTAATCAATCAATTTCTGTTTACAGAACATTATTTCGGGTTTTTTTCTTTTTTCGTGTGTAGGACTGCAACGATTTGCCCTCACACGAAAGAAAATTTTGTCCGGGATCACATTGGGAGAACGAGTGGGAGAAGGATAACTTGTCAAAAAAAAGACGAAATTTCTCATAACATTTTACAAATAGAATATAAGATAGAATTTTACTTACGGAGCTTCTATGGGGTACTTTCAGTCGCCATCTTGTATTCGGTCCACAAACAAGATGGCGCAGAAAGTAAATATACCGGCATTCAAATTGTGGATTTTACGGGGCTTTTTGGTATATTCGCTGATCTCACGTCCTATTTCTTCCCTAGATGGATTCCAGAGTTGACTGTTCAGATTGAAATTTTGATTCGAATTTGACATTTTCAATGCATTTTAAAATTTCTGGCAAAGATCACTTCGAAGACTGACGGGGTTTTCTATGTCAGATGAGTCATAGCGGGTTTTGGTTTATGTCTCGCTCCTGTTGGAGAGGGGGAAAAATGTGAGAGATATATGCATTTAACTCTATGTAGCCTACTGTATTTTAGTGTTAGCCTTATAATAAACCTTTATTTTATTATTTGTTAAATCCGTCTCTTGTCACTTCGAACCACGGACACCTGCCGACTTTCTCATCTCCTCGCCCCTCGATAAAAAGCCATACAAAAGACAAAGTTTGCAAGTTTTATCAACTCGACGTGTCAGAGGCAAGTAGGGTATTGACCCTGAACCCTCGTAATCTCACAAAATAAGAGAAATTTCACTCGCCGTTGACATATTTCTAATTTCTTTTCTTCATCTTCGGTAAAGACATAGTTTGGCCGATTTTTTCGTAAATTCAAGTTACTTTGTAGGTATTTTTTCGTTTTGTAACACTCTTGTCGACAAGCTTCCTCTTACAAAGTTCAGACTTCTTGCGAATAATTTTCGGGACTGAACGCACTACAAATGTCAGTTTTTCGATAAGATTCAAGCTCCGAATGAATGGTTTTTCGATTCCCCGAATTGAAGACCTCTTGTGTGCGAGCAGAAAAGTCAAAGGAACCATACATCTATGTGTGACCCTTCGCGAGGTATTCACTTCCTAAAGGTCAGTTTTTAACATGTATCAGTACACTGCCTATTCTCCATGTTCTACGGAATCTAGGTTAGCGATAGCGAGCTCCGCATTTAGTCGCGCGCTTGGGCTTGCCCCCACACATTTAAACAGTATATAACATCAACTACTCCATGAACAGTCAAGTGGGCTACTCGAAGCTGGAATAGTTACGTTGACTAAATAATTAAACGCCATAGTGTTAACGGCGCGACTTAATTCTGGGGGCTATAACACGCTACCTAAAATGTGAAATGGCTTAAACCTAATCTAGAAACCATAATATGTGACGTTATAATTTTATACGATTTCCATATCCACTATAACTACTCTAAGACTCGTGCTGTCGAGATTTTAAGAGTGCCTCTATAGGGACTCCGTAAATAAAATTGTACTTTCGTCTAAAGAAAATGTAAGTAGATTTTTTCTTCTTCTCAGAAGGTATATTTAAATACATATTTTACAAGAAACATTTGCTTATATAACTTTTAATTTTGAAATGAAGGTGGTAAAACGTGTAACTGAAAGGGAAGTAGCTTCTTCCTAAAACACATTAACAATCGATCTACTTGTTTCTGAACCTCGCCGATAAATTACTTTGAAGGTTGTACTTAATATCACTTTATCGATTTATTTCAAATTTATTGATACGTATTTTTCTATATTAAATTCGTTCCTTCTTACAGAATTTCAGGCTGAAGCTGTAAGTTTAAATTATTTAATTTTATTTAGAAACAAATAATTTTTCTCATATGTTATGACATAGAGAACCTTTGTATCCACAGATCCACAGCCGACCAATAGAAACCACCGTGTAATAACTGACGAATGTTTCCCGTAAAATGAAAAATTAGTTCGTGTTTACGGAAGATTAAAGTAATGGCGAGAAATGATACGAGAAAACGATACAGAAAAAAAACATTTTTTGCAAATGAAGGAAAAGTGGAAATTGAATGAAGATACTATAAGATTTTTTTCAATAATTTTTTAATAATATTCTTCGTATAAATTGTTTCTAGAAAAAATATATTTCTATGTATAAATTATATAATTTGTGATCGTTGGTAACAATAGTAAGCGCCGGAAAGTAGTTGGTATGTGTGGTGTGAGGCAATCGCAATAGATTGTATTCCGTTAATTTTAGTTTAAAGAAAACTTGTGAGAAAAATACAATTTACTTTTCTATCTGCAAACACAAGTTTTAACAATACTTTATAAAATAGTGCATTCGAGTTTACATTCTTATATATTTAATTGAAATAATACATCGTGAGTTTCGATATTTTTATTTATATTTTACAGATTTCTCTGGTAATGAAACAAGAAATGGAAAGTATCGATGTGGCAGTTGCCAGAAAGAATTCGTTTCGAAGAAAGGATTAAGATATCATTGAATGTTTCACACTGGTGAAGGGCTCCTGTCTTGCCAATTCGGTAATCGTCAGTTCAACTATTCCAGCAATTTGAGTAAACACGTCAAGATTCATACCGGAGAGAAACCCTTTACGTGTGATCATTGTAAACGGAGTTTTACGCGTAAACAAAATCTGATAGGATATCTTCGTCTTCACACCGGAGAAAAGCCATTCTGCTGTAATTATTGCTCAGAAAAGTTTCGTTTTCAAGCTAGTTTAAAGTATTATATTATTAAAAGTCATAAGAATTATAATGTAAATTTATCTCAAATAAAAATGACACGTAATAAATTATGTCCCGCGATGTTTAACTCGTATTTATTTCACTTTGATGTGTATACAACGTTCAGAATTGTCTATTTTTCAAATGAAAAGTTTTCGTTATTAAAATTTTTTACTGTTTATGATTTAAAAAAAAACGACATTTACGGTAAAATTCACTTATTCTAATCTCTTTCGTATCTGAAAATAAAGCGAGTGACAACAATTGATCTTCGTGCAAGCACGACTTGTCATGTTTCTGAATACACTTCTAACAATAAACGAATTCTCCGTAAATAACACAAATGAATGTTATCGCCCGAAATAAATGACAGGTAAGTAAACAAGTAAAAATAACCACATTACTTTCTAATCAATGAAATTTGTATTTATTCTAAAATCCATTTTTTTTTCGGTACATAAAATCAATTGTTTTATGCACAAAATAAAAGTTACAAAACAAAGAAAACCAAACTTTAAAAATTTCTTGTTTTATGTTCAATAAAATCTAAAATACGAGTATTACCTATTTTTCGAAGAAATGTACTAAAATCATTTCTACAAAAGTCATTATTCATTACTATTATGATGTTTCATAATATGATACTTTAAAGAAGGTTTAAAACGAAATTTTTCTGAGCAATGATTACACGAAAATGGTTTCTCTCCGGTGTGAAGACGAAGATGTCTTATCAGATCAGATTTTTGCGTAAAACTTCGTTTGCAATGGTCGCAAGAGAATGGCTTCTCCCCTGTGTGACTTCGGAGATGTCGAATCAGATTTCCTTTTTGTGTAAAACGTTGTTTGCAATGATCACAGGCAAAGGGTTTCTCTCCGGTGTGAAGACGAAGATGTCGTATCAGATTAGGTTGTTGCGTAAAACTTCGTTTGCAATGGTCGCAAGAGAATGGCTTCTCCCCCGTGTGACTTCGGAGATGTCGAATCAGATCTCCTTTATGTGCAAAACGTTGTTTGCAATGATCACAGGCAAAGGGTTTCTCTCCAGTGTGAATCCTTCGATGATATTTTAACCCAGTTTTCGAAACGAATTCTTTCTCGCAAGTGCCACATCGATTCTTCCCATTTCTTGACTTCTGATTGTTTAAACCTGTAAAATATCATAAGAGCATTAAAACCGAAACTCTTCACTTCATTGCTATTCGAGTATGTAAATATCTAAAATTAATCGCTGATTTTAAAGTATTGTTAGAGTGTGTGTGCAGATAGGAAAAGATTTTTCTTTTTAGGAAGATTCTTTAAACGAAAATTGATACCTTACAACTAACTAGACCACCCCACATCAAACAATATATCATACGTAAACTGTACCATATATCAATACTGTACAATATATATAATACGTAAACAATATATCATATCATATATAATATACAAACTGTACAATATATCATATATAATATACAAACTGTACAATATATCATACGCCAGTATTTACAAATATTTACCAGCAGTATACACATGCTATCACAAATTAATGTAATTTATACATTTATCTCAAAACAATTTATATGAAGTGTATTTTAACAAATAACATATTTGAAAATTATTTAAAATATCTTCATTTCATTTCTGTTTCTCTTCATTTGCTTGATATATATTCTTCCTTTTTTCATATTCTCGTATAATTTCTTATCACTGCCTTAAATTAAGTTTTCTGTAAACAGAAGTAAAACGCATTCCTCGACTCATACTTTTTCCTGGAAACAATTCTTCATTTGTTTCTCTTCTCTTTATTGCTTAATCGTGAATCTGAAAATAAAGGTTTGAATGAAATCAGATACGAGAATGACGTCATGCATTATTTCATAAAACAAATGAAATATTTCAAATTAACTAATTTTAGAAATTCTTTCTTGCAAATGTCGCGCCACAGAATTCAAGATGGGTTCAAGATCTGAAAAATAAACGTTTTTAAGTTAATTTTCTTAAACAGAAATACTTATACCTGTGAAATGCATTGATTAATATTAATAAGATATTTAAAATAGTTTTATCTGCTATGTTCAAAAACAAGTAGTTCATATAATACTGTATTTTACGAAGATCCTTTCCTTTTATTTTCATATGTCACAGCTTTGAAAAATTTGAAATTTTAAAAACAACCATTTCTTACCTTTTCCTAAAAATTGTAATTTTAACAATGCGTAAGAAAAAATGAAAGATGTACTTACGATTCTTTACAAAAAGTCAAGAAACTTCATTCAACAGAAAAACGTAAAGCACTTTCAATACCTGTTAGCACATTTCAAAAACCAAACTCTAGGGCCATTCGATAGATAAAGAAATGTTACCCGAGAAATCGTCTTAAAGCGACTTAGGAAATCTTCTTCCTTTTTTTCTTTCTAAGGTAATCGAGAACGAGATTTTCTTCAGATCAGCACTATAAATCATTACTTTAATTTTTTGAATGTGAACTAAAGTGACGACTATCAAAGAAATGATAAAAGACAAATCCATTTCTGCATGAGAATTCCACAAGCTTCTGTTCATTTTGTCGTACGGAAGAAAATACAACAGAACCGTCACTCTGTCTTCACATACGCAAAGAATTGTGAGGTATCAACAGAGTGTAAAATAAAACTATCCTCGACTTTTCTCTACACGAAAGACAACGAAAAGACGTCAGTAGTAACGAGCGAAGTGTTAAAGGTTAAAGCTATTTATTGTTGTTTCTTCTTTTCTTTTCAGTTCTGACAGAACCAAAGACGGCACGTAAATGAATCAAATCTTTCACGATTCCTTCAAAAAGATTTGATTCATCAGGAAAGAAGTTAGAATCCATTCAATAATTAATTAAGATACAATTTACGACTTCTCTATCTCAATTGGCAATTGCTACTTTTCTCAGTAGAACTGTCAATTTTCTGAAAAAAAATAAGTGTCACCATCTAATATTTAAATTCCAATTGTTTTCATGTCTGTTTTTTTTTTGAAATTTACAATTGAAATTAGAAAAATATTTCATTCGAATATTATTGAAAAGGAATGAACACTTTTATACTATAATTATTTAAAATGATTAATAATGATGGTTGATTTACTATGACACGGTCACAATGCCGGGCTGCAGTTTTTAATCGTATTGATAATTTACTACATTTAAAATATACGCTCACCTGCAATTAGCAGTGCCCCCGTACATCATTCTTTTCTTTTAACAATAGAGTCGTGCCGATTATCTATAACTGCTTTCGGGGGAAAACTTTTGAATCAAAATAGCGTAACTTCCGGTTTGCAGCGGAATTTCATGTACAGGTAATCCTTAGAGTCAACCTCTTCTAAGGATACCATATCTGCTCTCGTCTTTCATCTAACTCCGTTCTCGATATTAAGAAAGAATTGACGGACGACAGTTGGTATTTATAGGTCTTCAATTCTTTTCATATTGCAGGCTAATAACTTTATACTGAAATATGCGGAAATCATTAAAATAAACTGTAAAATAATAATTTAGTTAAGAAAACAATCCGCATTTAAACCCGTTACAAATTTTTATAAATTTTTGGAAATATTTCTGTAGGCGTATCAAACAATTCTCTATTGCAACAACCAACTTGTTCCATAGTCCTTTAATCAATAATTAAAACAGCGCCGGACGGACTGATTATAAAGTTTTACCTTTGAATGGCCGAGAACTTTTCTTCCATTTTTCCTCGGAACAATTTAACGATTGGGTTGTAACGGAAGGTTTTTCAAATTTGAATAAACCCAGTAACGCCGTCTGTAATTCTAGATGTAAGAAACTTCATTTTTTCCGATATTTTTTATCGTAAAATTAAGCGTCAAATTTTTAATCATATTTTACTCCAATTCTATTTAATAGGAATAATATTTCATTAAAAATTTACTAGAAATAAATATTTTCGAATGTTAATATACAATGCTGCTGATTAGTTTTTCGACCTGACGACGGGATTATCATAATAAATATTCTCTAATAGCTTATTTTTCAAAAACGTCTTATTTATATTAAATTAGTATTAATATTTATTAATTATTATGAAAATTTTCGCAAATTGTAATATTACATATAATAAATGATTACTTGCTTAGAAGACAACATAAAATTATTTTTCTTCTAGTTGATGTTTTCTTTTATTAGAAACAAAATTGCTTTTATATAAAGAACTTAAACTGAAATTTAACAAATATAGCTTTCCCTTAATAATCCGACGTTTTTTAATCCGACATGATCAGCAGTCCGACGCACCTCCCGTCAAGGTACTCGTCCCGTTACGTGTCTGCTAAGCAGACTCTGCTTGTACAGAAGCATGTCGCGACGTGAATCTTCCGATCCAATTTTTACACGACGACACACATTTCGTGTGTTTTCTGTGAGCAGTTCTGTTTGAACAGTTGGAGTAGGGAATATTGTAAGTTACTGCTAGCAAAACAATGCAAAATATGTAATTATTTTCGGTAATCCGGACACTTTTGATTACCCAACACCCCTTGTTCCATACCTGTCGGACTATTAAGGGAGAGCTATATATTTTATAATTATTATTGCTTTTATAAATTCATATATTTTTATACATATAATGTTATTTGCTGCATATAATAACAGAATAAATAAAGTGTAAGTAGATACTGTTTTAAAAACATATCGTATTTGTCAAATATTAGTTGTGAATTTTAAAGTTAAATTTTACTACACACGAATATTTTGTATTTAAATACATTCAATTTTCCAGTGAAATGTGTTAGAACACTGTTAAACAAATGCAAATAATCACAGAATAAGTAATAAAAGCCCTATCGGTTCAGCAGTGCCTATATATTATTTTGGTGACGTTAAAAATTATCGGGTAATAAATGCTTTTAAACATAGAACGACTGATGTTTTTCGCGAAACCACTGTTAAAAAATAGTTTTTCTCTATATTTATTAGTAGAAACAGAAACGTGCTTTAGTGTATTACTTTATTTTCTTTATATTGAAATTAAATATACATAAAAATAATATATCACAATATTATAAAGCATATAATTAATATTTTAGTTACACATTTTATTTTATGCATTTTCATGCAGCACTACAAGTGTTTTTATATCCATAAATATATACATTTTTTGTTTTCATCTAAAAACATAAACAAATTAATTATTTTCGTGAAAAATATTATAGTTGTTACTAAATTACAGAAAGTAAATAATAATTGTATTTATTATACTTGAATATATATAAAAAAAGATAAGAAGTGATTTAAAGTGTTGTGAAAACAGTAGATTAATTATCTGTTTTTATTAAGATATAACAACGCAGCGCTTAGACGATCTGCTTAAAAGGGTGCCTTCCGGGAGGTTTTTTTTAAGAATAACTGGCCCCTATTCAGGCGTTACAGACTGGGAGAAAACCCGGAAAACTTCACGTAGCCAGCCCGTCCTGGGGAGACGCGACCGAACTTCTAGTGTTTAGTGAACAGAACCGCTTGACCACTGTTGGGCCGTAAATTAATTAAGATTAAATTTATAATATTAAAGTACTATTTTTGTCTGCGAGTTTAATAAAAACTTCTGCACATTTCTTTTCTTTTTCCATCACTCCTGTTAAATCGAGGATTGTGGAAAATATAGAATACAATCCGCTGACCATCTGCAAAATATTCACAATTGACAAATGCAATTACACAGCTGAAAATTTAAATAATAGTTTTACATACCTTGATAAAAAAAGTCTTCTTTTATATAGAAGAAACCGCCAATAGAAAAGCCCAAAGGAATTTTTCCAAATCTTTTCATAAAATCGTTCAGCTAAATTTGAAAAGTCACTTTATATATTCATAATTTTCAATTTTTTTCAAATATTCAAACTATTCTAACATAGATTAATTGTGGTGAAAATTAAAAATTGAATTTTATTCGATTTTCAATTTCATTTTCTTAGTAAGCTTACTATTCTTAAAGAGATTACGTGAAGAGAAAGTTCCGACTATATTTCGCGATCTGAATCCACCACAATCGGATGTAGTGGAAAAAAATCCTTTGCAGCCTTCACCATTTAACAGAAAAATATCTCAACGTTCATTTTTAGCACTTTTCCTGAATCTTACAAATAGCATTTAAAATTTTTTTGAAAGCTTAATAGGAATAATGTACAACATTGTTATTGTATAATTCCGTTTATACAAATGTGATGTAACAAGGATTACAGACATTTTCCATAAATTCTTTTTCTCAACATATTGTAAACTTTATAAAAAAATATACTAAATCGATATACTAAATCGATTACTAATTCTAAAATACAATTTACACTTACCTTCAGTTTGAACTCTAATGGTAGATCTGCAGATGAAAGTTTGTATATGGACACAAAATCATGGACACAAAATCATCACAAAAATAATACATTCATTAATTTTTTTTAATTTCATTTCATTATATGCTTTATAACAATTCGAACTGTTCAGCAGTGGTTACCTTCGAACTTTATTTCGAAATAAAAATGTTTATTTTAAATTTATGAAATGAAAAATATAAACCTATTTTTGTTATGAGGTTAATACTTACCGACGACACAAATGTTGACAACACTTTACTTATCGCAAGACAACCTGCCAGAAAACCAAAACAAAGAATCGTCAGAAAAAATTTGTAATCAGGATCTACAGTCACGAATATCACAGCGTATAAGATAACACAGGTGAAGTGCATAAAAAATCCATATATTAACGGTGTTAGTATTTTCCATTCTACGTTCGCATGTTCTATAAGAGCCCGTATTTCTACGTGTTTGTTGATAAATTTGTCTAACTTATTTTTCAAATCTTTATTTTTCGATTTCATATTTGCAAGTTCTTCAGAAAGTTTCGTTAGTCTGTTCATTACGACAAGACAAGAACAGAGATTAATGATATAACGTGTGCTAAAACATAAATATATATAATTGTAGCGCTAACAGAACAAACGAATGCTTCGCTGTTTGAACCATTCTGTCTTTTAACTTCTAAGTAGGCCTATATGACAATCTGTGAGACAATCGAAATACATAAAAAATCCAAAAAATAAAAATATGAATAAACAAATTTGTAAGAGTTGCATCTTATCAATTACTTTATATTCTTCCTTGTACCAACTTTGAATACAGTGCAAATATAATTTTCTTCTTTTTAAAATACTGAACTGTGCCGCTGCATAGGGGATTAGTGCCGTGTTTAGTACTGCACCATACAATGCGTAATCAATAAATAATGCACAATTCGTAAGCAATAAAAGTCTAAATTAAATATCCAATAAATGTAAACAACAGCAATTGTCCATAATACCAATTCGATACAATGACAATATATTTTGAATAATTTTGAAAGTTTTGTTCTTTCATTTCCTCTTCTTTGTAACATGCAATGACACGGAACTGCGAAATCCATTCCAAATATTTTTGCCGAGTCTAAAATAGGACGTATCATGACACCGGGACATATGTTTTGTTGATCGGAATAATTCATTTCCGAACTACACGTGTACAATTATAATCTGTATTGTTCTGGTGTACGTGGTCTGTTTTACTCTTTTCTCCAGTTTCTCAACTGCAATCAAATATATTTAACGAATGCAATAATGGACATTGGTATAGATTTATATTTACATTAACCGTTATATAAATTTAATAATGTTCAGAAAAATGATTTCTCTTGTTCGAGTAAATAAATGGAACGATTAAAAGTAAATAGAGCAGTTGAATACAAAGATCGATAAGCATAGCCTATTTCTACGTTAATGGAAGAATGTTAGACATAGATTTATTCTACAAAACGTCTAGTTATATAAAGACCATTCTGAGTATGAGATTCAGCTTTGTATTTAATTATGCGGTTAATCTGAAATTGAAATACATTAAACACGATAGCTTTATCGAAGCGCGAGATGCGACTCGCGATTGCGTGCGGTTGGTTTCGGTCGATTATTTCTATCGAAGAATTATATTTAGAAGTATGGTTTTACGGACATCTTTGCTTTTATCGAGATGCTTTACAGTTTTGATGGCCCCCAACAGCAATCTGCAACCTGTAACCTGGTTCACATCTTCAATATGATAATTCAAACGACTTGCCTGTTATGTTTGAATAGAATGTATTAATATTAATTAATAAATTATCATATTAAAGTTTTCTGAAAATATAGATCTAGTAAAGAAAGACAACTAAAATCATTGCTGTTAGACTAATAGAACTAAACAAACGGATGCACATTTAAAGGTTAATGGAAGAATACCACTTCACCAGCGCCTGTGATTATTTGTAGCTAGTAAAGTATTGTTTACCCTGGAGCACACGTGTTGTGGTGTAGAGTTATCACTGATAAAAATCTTATAAATATTTATGGAAATAATTGAAACTGTATTTTCAGCTTTATTTATAAAATTTAAACCTTTCCTGGAGGCAGTATCACAAGTTATCAATGAAAACGAGCAATTAGTTACTCTGACATTGTCACAATGCTGGGCTGCAATATTTTTTATCGTATTTTTAATTTATTTAATTTAAAATATAAGCTTTTCACTTTAGAGCAGTCTCTTGCCCTTGTACATCATACATTCTTACTAGCAATAGAGTCGTGCAGGTCATCTATCTAACTTCTGTCAGGGGAAAATATTTGAATTGAAATAACACGACTTCCGGTGCAAAGCAGACGTTCCTGTACCGTTAATCGGGGATTCCAGCCCTTATACTAAGAGCGATGCTAGACAGATGAAAGCCGATACTAGATATAAAAATATCTAGTCTCGGCTTTCATCTGTCTAGCATCGCTCTCGAGATTAAGGAAAGACAGTCTGTGGGAATTTTTCAAATTGCAGCCCAATGAAATTTATTATTTTATGAGTAAAACCTTTGATAAATATATCAATTAATTATAGAAAGATCGCTATGCTTATTTTCTATTCCACATAACAGGTAGGAGAAACATGTAAACGTTTAATCTGCATTTATTTAATATAATCGTTTATTTTATTTATGTAAACAAAAGTGCATCCGTGTACACAGTATTTTATTTATAATACAGTGCATTATGTCCATTTCGAACTGTAACTTTTAAAAATGATTTGTTTTGCAATCTTCCTCTTGGCGTTTTCTAACCTTCCAAATCAGGAGCATTCTGAAGGTAAGGTTATCTCGCATAATCATTGTTAGTATTTTAGATTTTAGATTAATTAATTTGCGAAATTATAAGTAAATTCAGGAGATGTAGATTTACTCTTGCAAAATCCCGATATTTTTGGTGGCGATATTATCGGAGATTTCGATAATGTAAGTAATAATAGAAATCGATAGAAGTTTGTAAATTAAACAGTTGTGGCGTAAATGTATAATAATCATTGTTACTCCAAATTACTCCTGTAATTAAACATTTGCAGACGAGGGGTGTAGTTCCAAATAACAATAGGTTGTGGCCCAAAGAATCCATACCATACGAAATTGAAAAGGAACTGTGTAAAAATGTTCTTAATTGTTTAAAATCTTTCAAATATATAACTTTTAATATCTCGTTTTAAAACTTTTAGTAACTTACGAAACGTTTAACGGTTAATAAAGGAAGCCATAATACATTTCGAACGAAATACTTGTGTTCGGTTTGTTAGGAGAACCAATGAAAAAGATTACGTAAGAATGTTCAAAGGTCCTGGTTAAGTAATGCAAAAAAGAAAATGAAAAAAGTATAAACAAATGTATAATTAATTTGTATAATTTTAGCTGTTTTTTACATATCCGTCGAAATAAAAAAGTACAAATTTTATCACTGGGGAGAGGTTGCTGGAATCTTGGAAGCATAGTTCATGAATTGAACCACGTTGTTGGCTTCTACCACGAACAGAATCGACCCGACAGACATGAATACATAAAAGTATTTTGGGAGAATATAAATTCAGGTAAGTAAATTTCAATTTCAACAATTATTTGCAAAATATATAATTGTATTTAATGTATTATTGTAATCCACTTTAGATCAAAGTGTTAATTTCTTTATGTTTGCGCCACATCGAATGAGAATATTAAATGAATTTGATTATAATTCCGTCATACTTTATGGAGAAAGTTATTTCTCAAAGAACGGGCGCAGCAAAACTATGCAAGCAGAATGTGAGTTTCACTGACGTCAGCAGTAAACCAAAGTTGAGCAAAAGTGATATCTTTCGTATAAATACTTTATATAGCTGTAGTAATTATATGTAAAACTGGTTTATATAAATCGTACTCTGCATTTTTATAATATATATATATTTATCTTTGTTTATATCTTATATTTTATGATTATCGAACATTATTTTATTTTGTGATTTCTTTAATATTGAGAAAAATTTAATAATTTTGTATGAAATATATTTAAATTTTAAAAAGTCTTTAAAATTAAAACGTCTGTGTATTGGAATTTCGCTATATATAAAGGGTGGCTCAAAAGTCTGTTTACCATTTGTTTCGCAAACAATTTTGTTTTAATTCTTGTAAACTTTATAAGCAATAAATTGTTTAAACAAGAAAAAAAATTATCTTTGTACTCGAATTTCGTAAATGCTGTATGCATATAAAAATTTAAACGATAAATTATTAATTTGATTTTTGTTACTAATTTTACTAGTGAAACAAAAAGTAACTAAAAATTATGAAATATTATAATCAAGTTATTATGTAAATTTTCAGTTAAAAATTTAAAATAAACGAGGACTTAATAATTATTTACGTTGTTGATACTTTTGCTCTGTGCGCACTAAAAGGGCCTTTTTATTATAAAGGGGTCCGTCGCCTCATTGGAAGAAAAAATTAAGAAAATAGAAAAAAACATGAGATATGAAAAAAAATTCGTGGGTTTTTTCTGTATGTATGGATTGTATGTTACTATGTGTGAGGAGCACGATTTTGTACACCCTCTTTGAAGCTTAATAATTCCTGTGCTTTTTGTTGAAATTTTCTGAATTTTTGCAGGAAGGTTTGTTTATTAGGGTGTTGATGAAATTAGTTTGAATTTTCGTGATTAAAGGTCGATGTAATCTATACTAATATTATAAAGAGGTAATGTTTGTAAGTAAGTAAGTAAGTTTGGATGTAGCGGGTAATCTCCGAAACTATTCATCCCATTTCAAAAATTCTTTCACCAATATTTACAATGGATCTTCAGAGTGGACATAGGCTATATATTATTCCGTTAAACATGAATATAAATTAAAAGATATAATCTATGTTAAAGCTTTTATGTCCAACAGATGGCGCTACGAGTACGACGCCCTAAGTTTGCTTTTCTGTGAGGCATTACGCTTTTCTGTGAAAATGAACTAAAGCAGATCATCTTCTATCTATGTATATAAATAAAAATGTAATGTTCGTTTGTTCCTACCAATTCCTTTGAAATTTTGAGACAACGCTGCATTCGAATACGCACGTGCTTTTATTGCTATTCCAATTTTCCAATGGCCGAATAACTAGTTTCATTGATTTTTCTCTAATTTTTCAAATCTTATAACTAATGTGCTTGATATCCTGTATCAGAAACATCTCCCCTATATATTAAATACGTGAGATTTATATTTAGCCATTTAACTACATAGCGTGCATGAAACTCGTGTCCGGAAGATAAAACTCTTAAAACCTTGAAAATCAAACAAGATGTTTGATCAATACGACGATTCTCTGGATTACATCCATATGAGAATAATTGTGCTGTTTCTGATGGTACTCGTAGATAGCTACGAGTACTGTTACTTCCAGTAGAATTTATTCCTCCTGCGTATATGAATCCAGGCTCTACTCTGGCTCTCGGATAATCCTGTAAGATTTAATATGGCAAATTAGATGAATTGGTTGAATACGACAATCCTGATGGCTAGTTATTGACAAATTAACAAACGGTGGTGGTCTACGTTCAGCAGCAGCTTTCAATCCTGCATCTTGGTTTTGAAGCATATAAGGAATTGTCAAATATTGCGTACTCTGTTCAGAACCAGAAACTGTGACATATCAAAAGTAGACAGGTTGAAAAGGTATTTGAGATGCTGATTGTATACGTCGATGAGAGTTTCTTAATCGCTGAGTAAACACGATCATTAAACATTGGTAGTTAGTCGTGGGCTCGCGCCTCAACTACAGCAGATATAATGAATATTTTGAAGTGACTTATGGAAAAACACTTTCTTCAGATGAACTTTCAGAAAGTTTCAGGCGTTACGCCTTTACATATTGTATCTTATGCGACCAGAAAAATATAGAAAAAAAATATGTTAAAGCTACAAAGATTTCATTCCGCTAATACTAAATTTCTGTCATATTCTAATACTTTATTACTTTTAAAATTTACAAAAATTGGTACAGTCTTCATTGAAAAATATGGGTGACTCACCTTTGCATAGAGCAAACTTTCAATACAAAAACATTCTGATTTTGAAAACTTATTTAAACTTAATTATGAAAGCATTAAATATTTACCAATACAAATAAATAATTTAATGAAATTTCAGCTTAAAATATCGTTCAGTAATCATATGATATAACATATAAACAAAGATACATTGCATTTTTCTAAAAATATAACTGTTTGCATAATTGACCTTCATTTATAATTTCTAGTAGAATTGAAACAATTATATAAAGTATTTATACAGAAAACGTCACTTTTGCTCAACCCTGCTTATTCTTTGATGCTACGGAGCCTCGCACCTGGTTTTAAAGCTACCATAGTTTGACTGTGCCTATCCTTTGAGAAAGCTCTTCCTCCATAGAGCATTATGGAATAATAATCAAATTCATTTAAAATTCTCATTTGATTTGGCCCAAGCATAACGAACTGCGATTTCATCTCTACAAGTATATTATAATGCATTAAACACATGTTTTAATTCATATATTTTGCAAATATGTATTAAATTGATATTATCTTACTCGGTTTTATATTCTCCCAAAATATTTTTACGTATTCATCTCTGTCAGGTCGATTCTGTTCGTGGTAAAAGCCAACAATGTGATTCAATTGATGAATGATTGCTCCCAAATACATGTATTCATTAGTCAGTGATACGAAGTTTATTCCTTTACTTTAACCCACCATTGCATAACATCTGAAAATTTATTAATTTTAATAATTTTGCTTATATCTTGTAGAGGTTTCTGGTTAACTTACTGATTATCACTTAAAATTTCTACGTAATTTTTTTCATTGTTTTTCTTTTCAAATCGAATACAAGTTTTCTCACGGAAAGTCTTCATGGCTTTCATTATTACCCGTCTAGATTTTTTAGAATTTCCTAAAAGTTTTCAAACCAAATATTAAAAGTTAAATTATTTATAAATTTTTTAAATGCATAAAATAATTTATTACGAAGTTCTTCGTCAATTACGTATGGTATGATTCCTCCGGGCCACAAAAGAATATTAAATCGAACAGCATTCCTCGACTGAAAATGTTTAATTTCGAGCAACAATAATTATTTTAAATTTAAAATTTTCTATCAATTTCTATAATTATTTACATCATCGAAATCTCCAATAATATCGCCACCGAATAGATCGGGATTTTCTAAGGCAAGATCGGCATTTTCCGAATGTACTTGCAATATAATTATGCTAATTAATTAATGTAAAAACTAAAATACTAACAATGATTATGGGTTACAACCTTACCTTCAGAATACTCCTGATTAAAATTTTCGAAATTTTGATTATTTGTAATGTTTGAAAAAGAAAGGTGGAAGATTGCTAAACAGATTATTTTTAAAAATTACAAATCGAAATTGGTATATTACATCGTATTAAAAATAAAATATTGTTTATACGAATACACTTTTGTTTACGTAAAAAAATAAACGTGTAGATTAAATAAATGCAGAATAAGCTTTAAGAAAATTTTATAAAAATAATATTTTTAGAATTTATAGAATATAGAATAGAAAGAAAAAGCATCATGGTAATAATATAAGATAGGCTTAAATATTTTTACATATCTTCAAGTTATCTTGCATAATGTGTAACAGAAATAACTATTTGTAGTATAATTTACTACCTATTTTCGACATTTTGTTTCTCCACGCAAAATGAGAAGAGAATTCAAGAAGAGCTGAATGAGCTGAAATCCGAAGTTCAGTTCATGAAAATAAATATAAATAACTCTCTCGGATGAAAATCGTCAAAAATTCTTCTAACCTTCGGGATATCCAAGTAAATTATGTAATACAAACAGATTTAAAACACGTTAAATCTCTTTTTGTTATTTCCGAGAAAACTACAACCAAACCCATATTCAATACTGGAATTTATTCGGAAAAACCAGTAAAAATGGAAACTGTGGATCCAATCAGAAAAATCTATGGAGCAATAAGATTGTGGTTTCAGAATCATCTCGAATAGCTCTTTTAGCAATGCATTTAAATAGAGAAAAAATAACAAAAGCCGGATGAGGAAATCATCGAAGCACTACAGAAAATGCAAATTCAAAAGCGCAAATGGCTTAGAGAGACCAAGCTCCGGAAACGAAACAAAAGGAAGAAGAACGAATTGTGGTAACAAGTAAAATTAAAGATTTATGCAAAAAACTGTTACGCGAAAAAAAATATAATTTTGCCACGAAAGAAAAAGGAATTTCATTAAAATCACAGCGCACAAAATGTTCGGATCGAAATTTCAACAATTCCTAAGAGAAAAAGTTCCGAATCAGACTGTTTCCATAGAAAACGGTATTAGTTCGAAAGAATTAGTTGGAAACGAGAGTCCTGCAGAAATTAAAGTAGAGAATTCGACCGATATGGGAAAAGCGGATGCAAAGGGTAATTCAACGATCACTCGACAAATTTCTGAACCTGCCATTAAAAGTATTTGGCGATATCCAGAAAGAAAACAGCCTTTAGATCGAAATTCCTGGCTGTTAAAAAGTACGTACGACCTGAGAGAGAAACCAAAAAAAAAAAAAAAATGATGAAACTCAATTTTTTTAATATAAACTCGGTTTAGACACAGTTATTTTCTAGAAATTATCACGTTGACCAAGTCCAATAAGTTACTGACGTATAAGATCAATACGTTTATTTACTATTATTATGCGCAATTATGCATTTCATAACTATTAAAACTCTTTTCCATCAGTTTTTATTTTCACTGAAATTGAAACTGTTCGTAAGACAAAATCATTTTAATGCAATATAAAGTAAAATTTACTTCAAACAAAAATGACAGGTAATAAATTATATCCCGCAATGTTTAACTCGTATTTATTTCACGTTGATGTGTATACAGCGTTTAGAAGTTAATGGTCTGCGTGATATATTTTTCAAATGAAAACTTTTCGTTATTAAAAAATTTTACTGTTTATGATTTAAAAAAAACGACATTTACGGTAAAATTCACTTATTCTAATCTCTTTCGTATCTGAAAATAAAGCGAGTGACAATAATTGATCTTCGTGCAAACTCGACCACTTGTCATGTTTATGAATACACTTCTAAATATAATCGATTTCTCCGTAAATAATACAAATGAATGTTATCGCCCTAAATAAATGGCACGTACATAAACAAGTAATAATAAACATATTACTTTCTAATCAATGAAATTTGTATTTATTCTAAAATCCATGTTTTTTTCCGGTACATAAAGTCAATTGTTTTATGCACAAAATGAAAGTTACAAAACGAAGAAAATCAAACTTTAGAAATTTGTTGTTTCATGTTCAATAATATCTAAAATACGAGTATTACATATTTTTCAAGGAAAGTTAATAAAATCATTTCCACAAGTCATTGTTCGTTACTATTATGATGTTTAATAATATGATACTTTAAAGAAGCTTTAACACGAAATTTTTGTAAGCAATGATTACACGAGAATGGTTTCTCTCCGGTGTGAAAACGAAGATGTCCTATCAGATGATGTTTTAGTGTAAAACTTCGTTTGCAATGGTCGCAAGAGAATGGCTTCTCCCCCGTGTGAGTTCGGAGATGTCGAATCAGATTTCCTTTTAGTGTAAAACGTTGTTTGCAGTGTTCACAGACAAACGGTTTCTCTCCGGTGTGAGTCTTGACGTGGTCAAGTAGATTACAGGATTGTGTAAACTGACGACTACAGTATTGGCAAGTGACGAGCCCTTGGCCAGTGTGAATCCTTCGATGATATTTTAACCCATTGTTCGAAACGAATTCTTTCTTGCAACTGTCACATTGATACTTCCAATTCTTTCTCTTCTGAATGTTTAAACCTGTAAAATACGACAAATATAAATATTAAAAGCAGTCTAGATCAAAGCTCTCTTCAATTTATTGCCAATCAAATATTTAAATTTAAGCACACTATATTAAAAGTATTGTTAAGTTTTGGATGTAGATACAAGAAAAAGTTTTTTACATAAAATTTAAAGGTTAAACCTACACGAAGGTTACCACCACACCAGAAACAATAACTATTTACAGGAATTACCAAAAAGCATTAACAATATCACAAATTAACATAATTTATACACTTTCTGAAAACAATATAAATGGAGTGTATTTTGCAAAAATAAAAACAAACAAATATTCCGAAAATAATTTTAAAATATCTTCGTAGATTTCTCTCTTTCTTCACTTGCACGAAAGACGGTTTCTTTGTTGATATAATCTTGTATGATTTCTTAACACTGGCTTTAATGTTAACAACAAAAGTCGAACACATCCTTCGACTCTTCTTGTGTTTTCCCGGAAAGAATTCTTCATTTTGTACACAGAAATGCTCTTGATTATTTAATGAACCTGAAAGTCATAAAAAGTGCCAAATAAAATCGGATACGAGAATGACGTCATACATTATTTTCTAAGTCAAATTTAAATTATCAAAATTAATGTAGTAATTCTAGAAATTCTTTTTTCGGCATTTCATGCCATAATATACCAGAAGGGTGTGAAACCCAGCTGGTATATTATGGCAAATAGCTTTATCTGCGATTTTTACAAAGAAAAAATCAGGTACAAATGTATTTTACGAAGAATAGTTATATAAATTTTCTATCGGTTTTCCTATTTTACAGCTTTCATAGATAAACTAAAAGTTATAAAAACTCAACCGTATTTTTAATGTTGTTTTTAATTTCGGAACAAAGTAAAAATTTACTTACTAATTTTATAAACTTCAGTCAAGAAAGACACGTAAAATACTAACAATACTTGTTACCACAAACACTAAGGCATTCGATACATCACCAAATGTTACCCGTGAAACCTCTTCTGCTTTTTAAAAAAATCTTCCTTTTTTTCTTTCTAGTGAAATCGTCACCGAGGTTTCTTCCTTCCATCAGGATTGTAAATCATGTTATATTTTAAAAAATCTACACCCAGACTATTGATTATCGAAATAAAATGGCGACGGTTTATGTTCGAAGAAACGACTCACTTAGCTGTTTGGACGATAATTCCTTAAGCTTCCGTTCGTTTTGTCGTGCGCCTGAAAGGACAATACACTCTACACCCTCTGTCTTTACAGACGCAAAAAAACTGTGGGCCATCAACACAGTAAAATAAAACTTCTGTCGACTTTTTCTGTAACCAAAAGAGAACGGAAGTGCGTCACTAGTATTGGGCGAAGTGTAGCCCACTATACATATTCATTGTCTCTTCCTTTTCTGTGGTGACAAAGTACGAACCGATCCCAAGACGATGGAGAAAACGGATACCAAATGGCACGTTTCCTTTAATTTCTTCCTAAAAGACTTAGCTCATCAGAAAAGCAATTTTCAATCTATTGGGTATTTAGGATAAAACGTACTTTAGCATTTCTCTAATCCAAGGTTACACTTACCGGACTTACCGTGTTTCCCCGAAAATAAGACATCTGCAGAAAATAAGACCTAGCACAGATTTTGCTGAATTGCGAAATATAAGACCTCCCCCTAAAAGTAAGACCTAGCGAAGTTTTTTTTAGTCGTAACGGTCATCGACAGATGGTTGAAAGTGGCCGTTGGCTTTTTGAAAGTACCACCACTAATTGGTCAGCAGACAATACGCCACGCGGCATGATTTGCATAAGACTATGGCTTGGGAATCACAGATTTGCATAACGTTACGGCTGGTGATGGCTAATTGGTCGGCCGGGAATCATGCCACATGACATTTGCATAGTGCTACGGTTCAGTAAGCACTAATTGGTCATCGAATCCGATGACGCTTTAAAAAGGCGACAGTTCGACAGACCGGATATACGTCACTCTCGTCTAAGTTCGACTTGGGAAATTTTTTGTTCAATAATAAATGTGAATTCTTCTTCCTGGAAAAAATAAGACATTCCCTGAAAATAAGACCTATTTTTCAGAGCAAAAATTAATATAAGACACTGTCTTATTTTCGGGGAAACACGGTAGATGCATGCTAACTGTCAATTTTCGAAAAAGAGTGGCGCCATCTAATATTTAAAATTCAAAAGTTTTTACTTCTTTTTTTTCAAAATTTGTTGGTCTAAAATTCAAAAATAATCTTTCATTAAAATAATATTAACCCGTCGGCACGCGCGTGCTCCGTCAAATTTAAATTACGCGCGCTCGGTCAATTAAGCACCAATTTAAAAAATTAAGTAATAAAAATTTAGCGTCGAAAAACGGGTACTTTTACTTTAGTCCAGTTTTACGATATGTTTGTAGTCGAATTTAATCAAAAAAATTTAATTTTGTTTTAATTTTTTGATGATTTTAATTTTTTATTATTAGAAGGTAATTAGCATAAATTACAGTGTCGTGTTTCATCTTCTCTCCCGTTCAAGTTTATAGTCCTAGACACGCGCCGATGTTTGTTTTTACTTCTACTGGTCTTTCCGCTTTTATTTCACCCTCGTCCGTTTTGGTTGCAGACGATGGGGAAACGGGCGTCACGTGATCACTTACCTCACTTTTTACCACATAAATTACTGTACCGTGAAAGTTTCATTTTTTTTCTCGATTTTAATTCTTAATAACTAACTTTTTTTGACAGATTCTCATATATATGTGTTCTTTGAAGTTGCATATATTTTTTTATTAAGTTTTATGCATTTATGTTTTTTTATTCGCATTTTATATATAAAATATAAGAAAATTCAAAAATTAATTAATTGTTATCAGAAATGCTAAACTATAAGTACGATGTGTTTTACAGTACTATTGCGAATAGATATAGTCAATTATTTTGTAAACATATTTATTATTTTAATTTTTATAAATTATTTAATTTGATTCAACGCGACGCGCTCAGAATCGATCATTTACAGTCGCGCGTTATTTAAGATGGCGGCGGGACCCGATTTAATTACTTCTTCATTTAAGATGTTAATTAGAGAGTGCTATTTTAATTAAATTTTAGACATAATGTATGTTTATTATAATTAATAAATTCATATAAAAATAATATATATTTCTGACTGTAGTTTAAAGCTTACATGCGCAATGTAACGGCAAAATATATAAACCAAATTAACGCAATTTTTTTATTTTTACTGATATACAGTAAATGCTTAAATACTCGATTTCTCTACTATCTAACAGTATAAAATACTTGTTAAAATATAGAATTTATATTTAAATAATAAAAATTCTATTTTTTTATTTAAATTTATTTAAATAAAAAATTTATATTTTTTAAAATTTGATTTATAAATGCAAAAACTAAACTTATAAAATATCAACTCACTATAAATAACTTCAACTTTCCTTTATTGACATCAGATTTGTTAAATTTCACGGAATTGTGCTATTTTTCAACTCTATTATTTATTCTCTGGAAAATAATAGACTCTAATAAGTCTTACTAGAGTCTATTATATAAACTTACTAGTCTTCCACTGTGAAAAACAACAAACTGCTAAACGCTCTATTACTTTGTTTTCAAAAACTTCCTTCTCTGTCAGCCGAGGGTCAAATGGCTAACAAATTGGTTACTTCCACTCAGGGAAATGTGATGGTGTCATAAAACTTTATAAAATGATTTAAAAATACCAATGAAAAAAATTATTTCCGGTTAAATTTCAGTTTTCTACAAGTTATTCGTTTTATAATAACGCGATTATAAGCGAAGAAGCGCGCGCCGTAGCTGCAGCTATTTTTAGTAACAGCGACTGGCGGGAAATTTGAAAATTGAAATTTGAGATCGCGCGCGCCATAGTGCCGATTCGGCACCAATAATTAAATAAAAATAATGAGACGCTTTAAGCAAAAACTGAATTGCGCATCGTAAAATTGAAAAAAAATTAGACAGGTAATAATTTTTTCAGATTTTACAAACAATTAAAATTTTTACTCGAACTATTTAAAAATCGATTGGTGCCTATTCGGCAATAGGCGCGTGCCGACGGGTTAAAAATGAGTTTTGTCGAAACCATTATAAATAATTATTTTGAACCCAATAGTCACAAACAGTGGTGAAATGTAAACTAAGTTACCAGAAAATCCACGTTTAAAACCTTTCTCCATTTTTGAAATTTATTAATTATGAATTGTTCGATTTCTCAAACGGGAGGTCAGATATCTTTGACATTGCAGAAATTGCATTCGGTTTAAGATTATTTAATACCCGGATGTGTGATAATGTGATCGGTGTTTATAATATTTCTATCGTTTTTTAATTGAAAGAACTTACCGTGCAGACGTAACACTTCGAATTTATCAGAAAAACCTTCCATAAACTGTCTAAAACGGAAGTGTTATCCCGATCGAATTCGTTTCAATACGAAAAATTTATACATTGGGGAGCACGAAAAAATTTGCAGTCTCGTGATTTGGATCTCCTCAGTAATGAATTGGAAGAAGAATTACAGAAACTTATAAACCTGCTAGATCGGTAGCCACACAAAAATTCTGCCAACGTCCGGTACGACGACGCTGCGTGTCCCATTACCCGAAAAAAAAAGGCGAGTGTTTAAACAACACCCTCCATTTCGAGATCCCATTCGAAAATGCCACTTAATTGAGGCCGAGGCAAAGTGCTTGGAAGTTAACACCAAATAAGAGTAGAATAATATAAATGTATCCGTAAATAAAACTGAACGTAGCAAAGCGCGGGCTGCGTAACATCCGAAGGAGGTCTGACGGGTATTGCTAATTTCTAACCAGATCGTCCCTCCCGATTTAGAAATGCAGACGGATAGATGGAATAATTCGTGATTAATAAATTATATAAAGCAGAACAGATTCAAATGTAGATTGTTCTCGTTCAATTCATACTGCATCTTCGGCCATTCGTTTGATTGTTTACGGCTTTTGAGTTCAAAATCATTTATTTATAACACTTTCAAAAGTATTTATAATATTTAATTAATTAATTAATAATATTGCAATCACAGATCTTTTCATTAGTTTTACTTTTATAAATTTCGGAAAATAAAAATTTATATCTTTTCGAAATTTAAATATTGCCCCCACCAGTGGGCGAGTGGTCTCCGTTGCCGCTCAAAGCGGTGACCAGACCTTAAACACTGGGAAGTTCGGTCGTGGGTTCGCACCGCAATCGGACAGGCTGGCTACTTGGAGTTTTCCGGGTTTTCTCCTTGCCAATAACGACTGAATAGGAGGCCAGTTTCCCATAAAAGTCCTCCCGGAAGGCATTAATTCCCGCGCGTCCGTATAGGCCGTTCGGATACGGCTGGCAAATCGGTCGCATAGCGACCATACACACACAAGTCTACTCGGAGAAAGAGCCTAAATTAAGCTAAAATCTCCATATAAACAACAACACCGAAGAAGAAAGAGAGAGAGAATTTAAATATTAGATGGCAACACTTATTCTTATTTTTAAATTGACGGTTGTTGCATCGAAGTGTAACGAGTGCTGCGCAGAAGTACAGAAACGGCAAAGTATGTTTTCATCGCAATTGATCAATGGATTTAACTTTGTATTCTGGAAAGCAAAATTTTTCAGGGAAGGAACGAGAGGAAACGTGTTGATCCACACTTCGATGGAATGGAGAAAAGGAATAGAAAATGGACGTGAATAAGTATAGTACTTGACTGTTAGCTCATTACTAGTGACATACTTTCGTTCTCCTTTGGTTACAGAGAAAAGTCGATATGGAAGGTTGTACGTTTCTGTCCGTTGGAGTCCACAATTTATCGCCGATGATTAGCGCAAGGGCGTGATAAACTTCCGTGAATGGTAATATGTCATTTAGAAATTTTAATTTAATTTTATCCTAATAGATATTATTTCGACATATTCATACATTATAATAGAAAAGAGAAGACATTCTCTTTTGTTTTCCGTTGTGACAAAGTGAAAAGAGCATCTTTTACTGCATTAAACTGGAGACTAAATAGTGAGCTCTCTTCTAACAGTTTTAGTTGTAATCGATGAATTTCTGTCTGCAGAACATTTTTTCGGAATTTTCTTTTTTCGTGTGTAGGGCTGCAACGTTTCGCCCTCACACGAAAGAAAATCTTGTCCGGGATCATATTGGGAGAACGAGTGGGAGGAGGATAACTTGTTACGCAAAAGACGAAATTTCTCATAACATTTTACAAATGGANAAATGATACGTGTTTTGGAAATGTTGAGTGGAATTAGTCTAGAATCGGTTAATTTTATAGAAGAAAACCTTTCAAACAGCCTTAGTCTGTAAAGTTCACACCTATCGGGCTGCGATTGGCTCATGTATTTAATCATTCCTACAATGTAAAATTCGATTAGCGTGAAACGTATCTAAGCGTTATAGGGGGGGGTCTACTGTATGGTATTGACGATGTGCCCTCGTAATCTCACGAAATAAGACAAATTTCACTCGCCGTTGACATATTTGTAATTTCTTTTCTTCATCTTCTTCGGTAAAGAACATAGTTTGGCCGATTTTTTCGTAAATTCAACTTACTTTGTAGGTATTTTTTCGTTTTGTAACAACTCTTGTCGACAGGCTTCCTCTTACAATGTTCAGACTTCTTGCGAAAAATTTTCGGGGCCGAAGGCACTTCAAATGTCAGTTTTTCGATAAGATTCAAGCTCCGAATGAATGGTTTTCGATTCCCCGAACTGTAGACCCTCTTGTGCGAGCAGAAAAGATAAAGGAACCATACATATACGTGTGACCCTTCGCGAGATATTCGCTTCCAAAGGTCAGTTTTTAACATGTGTCAGTATACTGCCTATTCTCCATGTTCTACGGCATCTAGGTTAGCGATAGCTAACCTAGATGCCGTAGAACATGCATCCTTTAAAACTATATAACATCCTTTAAAACCCACATCCTTTAAAACTATATAACATCAACTACTCCATAAACAGTCAAGTGGGCTACTCGAAGCTGGAATAGCCACGTTGACTAAATAATTAAACGCCATAATGTTAATGGCGCGACTTAATTCTGGGGGCTATAACACGCTATCCAAAATGTGTAAATGGCTTAAACCTAATCTACAAACCATAGTACGTGACGTCATAATTTTAGACGATTTCCACATCCACTATAACTACTCTAAGACTCGTGCTATCGAGATTCCAAAAGTGCCTCCATAGGGATTCTGTAAGTAAAGTTCTACCTTCGCCTAAAAAAAATGTAAGAAGATTGTTACTTTTTCTCAGAAGGTATATTTAAATACATATTTTACAAGAAACATTTGCTTATATAACTTTTAATTCTGAAATGAAGGCAGTAAAACGTGTAACTGAAAGGGAAGTAGCTTCTTCCTAAAACACATTAACACTCGATCTACTTGTTTGTGAACCTTGCCGATAAATTACTTTGAAGGTTGTACTTAATATCACTTTATCGATTTATTTCAAACTTATTAATACGTGTTCTTCTATATTAAAATTGACTGGAATTCGTTTCTTCTTACAGATTTCCAGGCTGCAGCTGTAATTTTAAATTATCTAATTTTATTTATAAACAAATAATTTACGTTTTTCTCATATGTTATGACATAGAGAAATTTTTATTTCAGATCCACAGCCGACCAATAGAAACACCCGTAAAACGCAAGACAATTCGAATAATTAGTTCGTACGGCTTTTGTTTACGGAAGTTAATCTTCCGTAAACAAAAGCCGTACGAACTAATTAATGGCGAACTAATTAATGGCGAATTAAATTAATGGCGAAAAATGATACGAGAATACGATACAATAGAAAAACATTTTTTGCAAATAAAGGAAAAGCTGAAATTGAATGAAGATACTTTGAGATTATTTTCCAATAATTTTTGAATAATATTCTTCGTATAAATTGCTTCTATAAAAGTAAATTTCTATGTATAAATTATATAATTTGTGATCATTGGTAATAATTGTAAGCACCGGAAATTAGATGGTATGTGTGGTGTGACGCGATCGCGATAGTATTGTTAATTTTAGTTTAAGGAAAACTTGTGAGAAAAATGCAAATTATTTTTTATCTTCAAACACATGTTTTAACAATACTTTATAAAATAATGCACTCGAGTTTACATTTTTATATATTTGATTAAAACAATACATCGAGAGTTTAGATATCTTCATTTATATTTTAAAGATTTCTTTCGTAATGAAACAAGAAATGGGAAGTATCTTTGTGTTGCAGTTGCCAGAAAGAATTTCGTTTCGAAGAAAGGATTAAGATATCATCGAATGTTTCACACTGGTGAAGGGCTCCTGTCTTGCCAATTCTGTAATCGTCAGTTCAACTATTCCAGCAATTTAAGTAAACACGTCAAGATTCATACCGAAAAGAAACCCTTTACCTGTGATCATTGTAAACGGAGTTTTACGCGAAAAGAAAGTTTGATAGGACATCTTCGACTTCACACCGGAGAAAAGCCATTCTCGTGTAATTATTGGTCAGAAAAGTTTCGTTTTCACGCTAGTTTAAAGTATCATATTATTAAACGTCATAAGAATTATAAATGATATTTTCTATGAAGGAAACGAAAAAATAAAAATGGATGAAAATGATCGCGTTGTTGCATTTGTTCGAAATTATATTCAATAAAATGTAAACCCGCATATTAAACATAAAAACAATAAATTTTGAAGTTTAATTTTTATTGTAATTTTCGAATTGTATTTAAAACAATTGTAGTTTTCGAATTGTATTTTGTGGATATGAACAAAATGTTTTGTAAAATTATTTTTAATAAATGGAAATTTAATTAAAATAGTAAAAATACATCTTGATGCACGTTGTGAAAAACGGGAATGGTTCCCGGAAATTGTAATGGTTCCCTTTCTACAGTTCAGAAACAATATGAAGTAAATAAAACAGTTGAAAAAGTATTTATTCTTTCTCCAGAATATCGTAAGCAAAGATTCTTGTATGTTATTTTAGGTTTACAAATTTCGAAAATGAACATAACAATTACAAATTTTCTAATCTTTAATATAATGGAGACGGGTTGATAATAATAATAATAATAATAAGTGCACAGCCCAAACGAAAGTTGAAATTTGGTACACATTTAGAGTACATCACGTAAACGCACACTAGAAAGGGATTTTTCGAAATTCCCCCCGGGGGAATGGAGACGGGTTGATAATAATAATAATAATAATAATAAGTGCACAGCCCAAACGAAAGTTGAAATTTGGTACACATTTAGAGTACATCACGTAAACGCACACTAGAAAGGGATTTTTCGAAATTCCCCCCGGGGGTAGAGAGACAGGATTAAGGCTTCTATATACATTATGGATACGAGTCCAAACGGTTAGGAGTTGAAAGTTGAAATTTTGGTACACAGTGAGGGTACGTCACGAGAACGCACAATAAGAAGGAATTTTTCGAAATTACTCTCGGGGGGAGAGAGACAGGATTAATGCTTAACACTTCCATCAACAATGGAAGTGTTAAGTCTTCTTCCTGTCTTAGGTTTCATTTCACTCTTACTCTGTGAAAATGAGTAATGTTGACTGTAACGTAATAATCTTAATCTTAGTTATCGTTACTTTTGCTTGAGCAACGCCGGACTCACCTGCTAGTTTTTAATATTTCGCACAATTTATTATTTCAAAATTTGGGCGACTGCAATATTGTATGGCGCTTCACATAACGTGACAAAGGTTAAAGTGTATTTTCTGTCAAAGCGGTTAAATAAGGTCGAAAGTACATTAAAAACGCCGAGGTGTATTACCCGAATAAGTGTACGTAAGGTCAAACCTGTGTTTTAGACTATTTTCTGATATGTCCTGTTCTGGTATCGGGAATTTGTAATCAACCGAAATAGCTCGGTCGATTACAAATTCTTGACTGGAGAACTGTGATAAGTTCTAACCCTGTCTTATTAAAGTTTGATTAAGCAATGTAGTTTAAATGGACGTTATTAAGATGCGAAGATATTTGAAATTTTCGAACGTTTTCGTTCGTTCGTCATCCTCCTTGTTCAAATAAAATGATGACAGAATGACGAAACCGGTCATTCGATTTTATAAAATTTTACGAGTTTAATTATTTTTATAAAATAAAATAAGCCAAATTATTCAAATACAAATTAAAGGAAATCAAATCAAAACGTTTCTGTAAAAGTTACATTTAATTAATTAATCCAAACGATTGGGTTTCGTTTTTAGCCTAACTTTAAATATAAATTAAATAAGGTTTTACTTTCTGCACAAATTTTCATACTTATTTTGAATATTTCTTTATTATATTTCATACACGAAGGGAATAATTAAATAAAATAATTAAAGCTTATCAGTGGCGTGCCGTGACATTTGATGATAGGGAAGCCGTGTTTCTGTAAGAAGCCGACTTCCAGGGGCGATCAGTTAATTATTTAAATGTATTTTTAATAGATTATTTTTCAGACGTAATTAATAAATAGTTATTAATAAAGTTCAATATAATTACCTCTGTTATTAGATTCAATAGATTTCCTATGCCCTGTAAATGCCGATTCTTGCTTTGATAAAAACATATAACATCTATCAATATTAATTTAAATATATCTATTAGCTGTAACTATCTTGTTATAATTTTCAATATTTATTTTATATTATTTATTAATGTTAAATTCTATTCCGCTTCGATTTCCAAATTGCTTCAAATACGAAAGAATCGACGATTTTTCGTGTCTTTTGCCAGCTAAATTGTCAAAGCCATTCTTATTCCACACACTAATTTCATTTGAAAATAGTAGGCAAGCCAACAAAACAATTTTTGCATTTTTATGCATTTACAGAGCCATTTTATCGTGAAAATGTCGAACAAATTTTTTTATTGAAGCGTTTATATTTAACTTAGGCATTGGCCTTTCTCTTTTAATAATGTTTTCTTTTTCATTATATGATCTCGAGCCAAAACTTTTTTAAAATAAATTTTCAATATCGTAATTACATTCTGAATCGCTAGCCATAACATTAAGGCTAAAATTAAAAATAAAATTATAAAAACTTACTTTGTGAAATAAAATATGTGATGGATATACAATTATACATACCTGGTACAAAATATTCTTCAATTGTATAAATATACTTTTAAAGAAAATTATAAATAAATATAGTTTTGTAAAGAAACGTACATAAAAATAACATAAAATATTTTTTACTCTTTAAATCTAATGTCAAATGCCTCTTTTGTGGCATCACTAGTATATTTCAAAGGACGCGACAGGGTTGTTGTAAATTTTAAACGTTTCTCACCATGGCTGTAAAAATCTAAATTTGTTAAATTTAATAGTCATTTGTTTTCTATTTCGTTTGAAGACCAGGTGTCCACGGAAATTTCCAAAATTTACAACTTTTCGGTCACTTTCATTGAACTGGAAAAATTTCTGTTTATATTACGTCTAATATTACGAAGAAACCAGTTCCCACTGTACTCGGCTAGATATTGGTCCGGTTAAGCTTTTGTTTAAGTAAAACGGCGCTTCCACCGTTTCCAATGACGGCACGACACAGAAGCTTATCGTTTCTTTAGTGAATAATATAAAATTCAAATAAATCACTTTGCTTACGGACTAATAGAACGTGTAAGTTCTATTGGTCTCATTGATACGAATTTATTTTTTGGAATATTATATATATTCCAAAAATAAAGTCGTATCAATGAGACCAATTAAATGTAAGCATATACTTACATAATCGAAGAGAGCTTATAATTTAATGTGGAGCACGTGGTCGTTGTAAAAGTTTTTTGTTGTTATATTTATATTTGTTTTATTTATTTTACTGTATTGTATCTTATTTTATTATAGTTCGTTTGATTCGGTATTTAATGGACTATTTAAATGGTTTCTATTTTGTTTATTTTGAATTTAGCATAATTTAAATTCCTTAGTGATTCGATAACAACAATCGTAAACGAACTAGTGTAAAGTTTCGTATAGCTTTAATAACCTAATGATGACCCATTGAGTGAGTTGAAAACGTTTGTTCAACGTAATAGAGAAAGTCCCTCGGTAGTAAAATGTATTTCATATATATTATTTAGTTAATTTTAAAATCATACATTTGAATGAATTTTTAAAATAAAAGTGAATTTTTCTCAACATTAATTTAATTAATTAACAGTATTAAACAGAATTATTCCAGGACGATTGATTTTTTTAAAGTTTTGATTCTGTCTGCAAGGAAGACCCTTTCATTGCTGCGGAGACAGATTCGTAACAGAACTCTACTCAGTGATGACATAAGTACGTGGGTCAAATCTTCCCCGAAAATTCTCGAAGGTGATCGGGACTCGAACAAGAGTCTTCCCGAGCGGCGGGCTGACATAATTGATGGTAGTAGTAACTTTGCCATCGATTAATTTGTCAGTTACGCACGATTCGAATCTAAAAACATTATTTTTTCTTATTTAGTTCACTGAAATTCAAACTGTTCGTAAGGCAAAAATCACTTTAATGTATTATAATGTAAATTTATCTCAAATAAAAATGACACGTAATAAATTATGTCCCGTTATATTTAACTCGTATTTATTTCACTTTGATGTGTATACAACGTGTAGAAATTGGTTGTCTCTGTGATATATCTATTTTTCAAATGAAAAGTTTTTATTTATTAAAACTTTTTACTGTTTATGATTTAAAAAAAAACGACATTTACGGTAAAATTCACTTATTCCAATCTCTTTCGAATCTGAAGATAAAACGAGTGACAATAATTGATCTTCGTGCAAACACGACCACTTGTCTTGTTTCTGAATACACTTCTAACAATAAACGAATTGTCCGTAAATAACACAAATGAATGTTATCGCCCTAAATAAATGACCCGTACTTAAACAAGTAAAAATAACCATATTACATTCTAATCAATGAAATTTGTGTTTATTCTAAAACCCTTCTTTTTTCCGATACATAAAATCAATTGTTTTATGCACATAACGCAAGTTACAAAACGAAAAAAAATAAAACTTTAGAAATTTCTTGTTTCATGTTCAATAAAATCTAAAATACGAGTATTACATATTTTTCGAAAAAATGTACTAAAATCATTTCTACAAAAGTCATTATTCATTACTATTATGATGTTTAATAATATGATACTTTAAAGAACGTTTAAAACGAAATTTTTGTAAGCAATGATTACACGAGAATGGTTTTTCTCCGGTGTGAACACGAAGATGTCTTATCAGATTAGGTTTTTGCATAAAACTTCGCTTGGAATAGTCGCAAGAGAAAGGCTTCTCTCCGGTGTGAGTCTTGACGTGGTCAAGTAGATGACAGGATTGGGTGAACCGACGATTACTGTATTTACAAGTGAAGAGCCCTTGGCCAGTGTGAATCCTTCGATGACGTTTTAACCATTTTTCGAAACGTATTCTTTCTCGCAATTGCCACATCGATACTTCCCATTTCTTGACTTTTGATTGTTTAAACCTGTCAAATATCATAAGAGCATTAAACCAAATCTTTCTTCAATTTATTGCTAGTGGAATATGTAAAAATCTAAATTTAAGCACGATGCTTTTAAAACACTGTTAAAATTGTATGTGCAGATAGAAAAAAAATTTCCCTTTAACAAGTTTCTTTAAACTAAAGTTTAAACCTGACAACTAACTAGACCACCTCACACCATAGATCATACATAAACTGCTTACACCAGTATTTACAAATATTTACCAGCAGTATACACATACTATCACAAATTAATGTAATTTATACATTTATCTCAAACAATTTATATGAAATGTATTTTAACAAATAACATATTTGAAAATTATTTAAAATATCTTCATTTCATTTTCTGTTTCTCTTCATTTTCTTCACGTATATTTTTCCCTTTTTCATACTCTCGTAGAATTTCTTATCACTGCCTTCAAGTAAATCTTCTGTAAACAGAAGTTAAACACATTCCTCGACTCATCCTTTTTATGGAAACAATTCTTCATTTGTTACTCTTCTTTCTATTGGTTGATAGTAAATCTGAAAATAAAGTTTTGGCTGAAATGAGATACGAGAATGACGTCATACATTATTTTATAAAACAAAGTAAGTAATTTTAGAAATTCTTCCTTGGAAACGTCGCGCCACAAAAGTAAAGCTGAGTTTAAGATCTCAAAAATAAACGTTTAAAGTTAATTTTCTTAAATAGGAATATATATACATGTAAAATGCATTAATTAATTATTAATAGGATATCTAAAATAGTTTTGTCTACTATGTTTAAAAACAAGTAGTTCAGATAATACTGTATTTTACGAAGATCCTTTTATTTTCATATTTCACAGCTTTGATTGAAGAATTTGAAATTTGAAAAACAACCATTTCTAACCTTTTTCTAAAAATGGTGGTTTTAACAATGCGTAGGAAAAAATGAAAGATGTACTTACGTTTGTTTACAATAAGTCAAGAAACTTCATTCAACAAAAAAACGTAAAGCACTTTTAATACTTGTTAGCACATTCCACAAACCAAACTCGAGGGCCATTCGATAGATATAGAAATGTGATTTGAGAAATCGTCTTCATTGACTTAGTAAATATTCTTTTTTTCTTTCTAACGTAATCGTGAACATTTTCTTCAGATCAGCACTATATATCATTACTTTAATTTCTTAAATGTTAAAATAAAGTGATGACGATCAAAGAAATTATAAAAGATTAATCCATTTCTGCATGAGATATCCATAAGCTTCCGTTCACTTCGTAGTACAGAAAAAAATACAACAGAATCGTCACTCTGTCTTCACATACGCAAAGAATTATGAAGTATCAACAGTAAAATACAACTATCCTCGACTTTTCTCTATACAAAAGACAACGAAAAGACGTCAGTAGTAACGAGCAAAGTGTTGCGTGTTAAACTATTTATTGTTGTTTCTTCTTTTCTTTTCAGTTCTGTCAGAACCAAAGACGGCACGTAAAGAAACAGACACGATTCCTTCGGGAAAGATTTGATTCATCAGGAAAAAAGTTAGAATCCATTCAATAATTAATTAAAATACAATTTACGACTTCTCTATCTCAATTGGCATTTGCTACTTTTTTCTGTAAAAGAACTGTCAATTTTGTGAAAAAAATAAGTGTCACCATCTAATATTTAAATTTCAATTGTTTTCATTTCTGTGTTTTTTCAAAATTTACAATTGAAATTCGAACAATAATATTTCATTCGAATATTATTGAAAAGGAATGAACACTTTTAAACTATAATTATTCAAAATTATTAATAATGAGGGTTGATTTATTATGACACGGTCACAATGCCGGGCTGCAGTTTTTTATCGTATTGATAATTTACTACACTTAAAATATATGCTTACCTGCAATTAGCAGTGACCCCGTACATCATTCTTTCCTTTTAACAATAGAGTCGTGCCGATCATCTATAACTGCTTTCGCGGGAAAACTTTTGAATCAAAATAGCGTAACTTTCGGTTTGCAGCGGAATTTCATGTACAGGTAATCCTTAGAGGCAATCTCCTGCTTCTAAGGATTCCATATCTGCTCTCGTCTTTCATCTAACTCAGGGGTCGGCAACCTTTTGAGTCGGAAGTGCCAAAAATTACAATTTACAAAATTTCAGTTTTTAAAGAGCCACAAAATTTTTACATAACTTTGAGAAGATAATTCGCTTCTAACTCTTTTACTCGAAACAACAAACTATACGTCATAGCCAAAGCACTTGTGAAGACGCCAAATTGTCTTGCGTCGAAAGCGAATTAAACCTTATAGAAACATCCGACGACGGCGTCATTCGAAAGCTTCCGACAGATTGACGACAGTGACAACGCGTGTCACGGGGGAGAGGTGCGATGAAAAGCGAGTACAAGTGGCTGAGAGATAGAATCGGTGCCTAATCCTCGTTAATCGATTCAGAACAATTTTTAAATGTTTTTGTTTTTGATAAAATAAATAATATTTGCTTATGGAACTAAAGAGCCGCAGCTTCACATCCAAAGAGCCGCATGTGGCTCGCCAGCCCAGGCTGCCGACCCCTGATCTAACTCCGTTCTGGATACAGTAGTAAGAAAGAATTGACGGATGATAGTTGGTATTTATAGGTCTTCAATTCTTTTCATATTGCACGTTAAGAACTTTATACTGAAATATGCGGAAGTCATTAAAATAATCTGTAAAATAAGAATTTAGTTAAGAAAACACTTCGCATTTAAACCCTTTATGGATTTTTATAAATTTTTGGAAATATTTCTGTAGGCGTATCAAAGAATTCTCTATTGCAACAACCAACTTCTTCCATTGTCTTTTAATCAATAATTAAAACAGCGCCCCGACGGACTAAGTATAAAGTTTTACCTTTGAATGGCCGAGAACTTTTCTTCCATTTTTCCTTGGAATAATTTCCTAATCGAAAATAAACACAAAATATCTCTCGTCTTCTTTCTCGTCGTTTACTCAAACGTCTCTTAACGATTGGGTTGTAACGGAACGTTTTTCAAATTTGAATAAATCCAGTGGCGCCGTCTGTAATTCCTGATGAAAGAAGCTTTCATTTTTGCCGATACAGTATTTTGATCGTAAGATTAAATTTTTATTTATACAATTTTTGTCTTTCAAAATTTCAAGACTTTCCTTAAATTTTCTAGTATAACTGTTTATTCCCTATGTAAAATTTCAGTATTAGTCTTATCTATATTACAATCGTTCAATAAACAGTGTCCGTGAAAAACGGAATTCAATCTGCGTTTTTTCGAGTCCGCAATATGTTCCTTTAACCTAATATTTAATTTACTCTTTGTTTCACCTGTATAAACATTAATCTCACTGCAAGTGCATGGAATTTTATAAACTATATTTCTTGTATCTTCGTTTGCCTTTCTAGTTTTTTCCCCAATTGTTTCGCTTATAATCTAGATTGCAATTTTTAATATTTAGGTGCTAATTTAAAATTAATTTTTCGCATTTCTTTATTAATTTCCTCATATAAACCTTTAATGTAAGGAAAACTAATATACTATATATCAAAAACTTTTTTAAAATGGTTCATATCTTTTATC
This sequence comes from Centruroides sculpturatus, assembly GCF_000671375.1. NCBI lineage: Eukaryota > Metazoa > Arthropoda > Arachnida > Scorpiones > Buthidae > Centruroides > Centruroides sculpturatus. The sequence goes on along the minus strand of NW_019385484.1, from coordinate 129,631 downwards.
GTATATTTCATTTTCCCAATTACTAATATCAATAAACGTATAAATGAGTTAAAAAAGATATTTATGCTTGACTGTTATCTGAATAAAATAATTAGTACATTAATACATTTTTTGGGTGTATGCTTACCCACGGACTGCCTCTTTTTTCTCTTCTAAAATACGGTTGGTTTTTTGGATTGCGAGATTGGGCTGACAGTAGCAGATTGACATACTTGTAAGGCTCTAAGTTCTTACATTTGAGCGACATACTATTATTTGGGCCACTTTAAATATAATTTTGGCTACCTTTTACTTTTTATAAAACCTATGTGGCAACTCGTGAGATTCTCACTGGGCACGTGCTATTTACCTGCAGTTCATTTAAATTCATGTTATTAATTAACGAAAATAGAGTTCTATATACAAAGTGGTATTCCGTTTTCTTAATTAACTCTTTCTATCTCACCAAACTCTTGACTTTTAGTCACTGAAAAAATAGTGTTAATACACGGGAGTTATTTTTTAAAGTGGCTAAACACATTCTTGTCCACACACACACACTAACATTCACACATACAGAGAACATTCTTTTAAGCACGATTCATGGTAGTGGTAAAGTGCTTATGTTAGTACTTTTGTCCTTCTGAGCGATTTCCACGCACTTGCCGAATGACTTTTGTTATCTTATGTTCTGTCGAACCATTCGATTCAAACTGAAAATTTCGCTTATAACTTAAGCCTAACTCGGTTAGCTAAAAATTCTTAACGTTAGGCTTTGGAGTAACCAGTAAGCTATAGTAAAACCTACCCGGTTAGTATGTTTATTAAATTAAATATTATAATAGATGTAATATAAAATATTTTATGTATTTGCTTTTGTGAAGCGTGCTATCAGATAGGCTTGTCCAGTCTCGTTTTCATTTCAATTAATTGAAATTATATATATATATA
>NW_019385484.1:123383-128504 GCF_000671375.1 Centruroides sculpturatus | reverse complement strand
ATATATTTTATAAAACTTATTACTAGCCTCAAGATTTTAATAATAGCAAAATATTATAGCAGATGGCGGCACACACAAACTTTTATATGTTGCCGGGAAAGATACGCAACTCGTTTCTGGACTTTCTTATATTTAAATCAGTTATGAAAAAGTTGTCATCTCAGCTAATTTAAATGTTTATTGTTAATATTTAAATTATTATTAATTTAACTTTATTTTGTATTTATTTTTTATCGTGTATTTGTTATTATTATTTTTATCTTTCGATGGAAGCAAGATGCTGTTAGTTTTATGACGAAAATGCATTTGAATGGGGGATTTTCACCTCTCTCCGCTTTGCGGACACTAAAAATAATTTTTTTTATTTATCTCATTTTGGATGCTGAGGGACAAGGCCCGACATGTCTGGGAAGAACTCCCCCTCTGAAAAATTCCTGGTGATTTTTCAACTTGTTCGGATTAGATCCTGAGTCAACCAGAGCGATTGGCTACCATTTTAACCGCTTTGCATCCGGCTGTAATTTGGATGGGGATTTAAAACAAATCTAGCTTTAATCTCAGGTTGCATTAATGCTGTAGGATTCCAGCAAATACCAGATGCACACTTAATACCATTTGCGGAAAAAATTGCAAGAAAGTTTTTCAATTTCGACGAGATAATGCAAAGTTTAATTGTAGGTAGTTTTTTGTAAATGGTGTGCATATTATGGACTTGACATATCCTGATCTTCATCTTATAAAAAATATGTTTGGTATCATAAAGAAGTTTAAAATGTTAGTTTTTTAATCGATGATTCTTCGTTATCAAATATCGATTCAATCATAATTATATTGCAACATTTTCGATTCCTAAATCTGTTCGAATGTTAATTATTAAAAACAAACTGAACGGAACGAAAGTTTCAGATGTTTCAATTATTTTTTAAGTATAGTAGAGAGCAGATTACAACATTTGTAATCAGTATGCAGAGAGAGGAACTGTTTTACCGGGAGTATCAATACGTCATTCTCGAATTACTTTTTTGTTAAGGACGAAGAGCTGAGAACAGCTAAAAATCAATATCTGTTTAAAACCGCAAAAGCTCTCAAACAACAACAGCAACAGTTTATCTACATCTGTCCAAACAGTCAAGACACGATAAGTGGATTTGAACTAACTTTAATATATTGATACACGATATATTGATAGAAATTATTACGGGATATTTTGTGCTTTATCTGTAAATACAAAAATAGTTTGTAGAGAAATCGGAATTGTCTGCTTTTTACGGAATAATATGGAATTTTTGAGGGAATTTTACGGATATAGGAATGACATATTGAATTATGTCATGATATAGTTGTTATGTACTTATAACTCATAAATGATAAAACGTTAAACATGGGGACATGAATAAAGTAGAAACGAGATGATGATTACGGTGATAAAATTAGGCCTTCTATTAAATCTATCTCTATTACTCATAATTTATAGTTTAATTGGATTTATATTACTTTAATGTTTCTTAGATTAATTAAGACAACGGAATCTTCACGGAAGAACAGCCGCACGGAAGAACTTCACCGAAAGAACCGTATATAATATCAGCGTTATATTTACTGACGAGACAAGTTTTACTAGCAATTTATTGACTTGACATCTGCAAATTTCATTCTTATCATTCTATTTATTAGAAAATGGAATTATTTTAATTTTTAAAGTGAAATAAATGAAATTCGCTAACGTTCTGACGTAACGCATGTCACGTATTTGTCGAAAGTAACGAATTGTTGAAACGCATTGTTCGGTGTTTGCATTGTTTGCGCTGTATTGTTGGAGGAAAAACTTCTGCTTTTTACTTTTTATCTGTTTTTTAGATTTGTGGGTGAAATTTTGATAGCAAGTTTTATAAGAAGTCAAAACGAAATGACAAGCGATACAATGTTACATAAAAACGTATAGTAAAAAGGTTAGAAGTAGGAAGTAATCCAATAATTTTGCTGTTGTTATTTTTTGCTCGAGCAATGCCGGGTTCATCTGTAGTAATATAATATATTATAATATTTATTAATATTCAATAGCCAGTAAATTAAAACTAAAAATAATAATTAAGTTTAAAAGTACAATCGACATCCTTATAACACGGGTTCCTATAGTTTGGATTCCTATATGACGGCGAAAATATTGCGATAGTATCTGTACAACATGATAAAAAAAACCCAGAATTATATATTAACTTAATTTATTGTAACTTTATTATAATTATATATATATATACTTTCCGCAGTCCAGCGCCACGCTACGGAGAGTTTAGGCGAGTAAGTTGAGTTTACTATCGTCTGTACAGTATGTAAATTAGGTACCATGAGTCTAATACAACACTAATTTTATATATTTTTTGTGAAAGAAACATTTCTTATTCAACGGCCATAAAAATTATTTATATTAATGATGTCTCCAAAGTTCAACGAAGTTTTCGCAGAAAAATAACTTATCAGAAATCGCGGCCGCCGTTTGGTGCGCTGCTCCGCGACGAAAACAAGCTTAAGCAATGGCGACGTGGAACGGTGCACACTCGGTAAGTAATTCTACAATTTTTTGTTTATAGCATAGTTTATATGGATTATTCCAAAAAAATATACGGATTTTGGAAATGTTGAGTCGAATTAGTCTAGGAATCGATTAATTTTATGGAAGAAAACCTTTCAAACATCCGTAGTCCGTAAACTTCACACGTGTCGGGCTGTGATTGGCAATGACTCGTACAAAATTGATTCATAAAGAACGGAACGTATCTACCGTGTTATAGGGGGTCGACTGTAATAAATTAATAATTAAAACTCAGACCTTTACACCAAAACAAAGAATTGAAATTACAATAAATTTAATTAAAACATTATATTTTAAAAAGTGTGGAAAAAAGTACTTGTCGTCTCTCTTGACTGATTTTTTTACATTTTATGCTGGGAGTCTCAATATTAAAAGTGAAATGTCTATTCTTTTTATATATGATATTTTAATGTATAAAATACTACTAAAAATGTTATATAAATGTTAAATTGTCGAAATTTTTGAAATATAAATATTTAATATATTTTAGTTTTCTGAAACACTGGCGCAAACTAATTGGGTTTTTGACGTTCAGACTCATTCAGAAATTTGCCATCACAGAACCATTTGCTTATATGTTATGTAAATCTATTTGTAAACTCGAGTATTTTATTTCATTCTTTAATTCAAATTTCAGTCAAATTATTCCTCAGAAAACTGAATGTTTCTTATCTGTTACACTTGCATTATAGTTACAAGTTTTTTTTTATTCCGTATTATATACCAAACTTAAAATATATTAGTAAAACTAGTAGTAAAAATAAATTGCGCTCTTTCAAAAAACATTTTGTAACTAAACGCATCAGTGTCTTTGATAATAGGTCTTTGAATTGCTGAGAACCCGAATTATCAACCTTTACATATTCTGTTTGTATTTATTATAAAAATTTGAATAATATTTAATGGAAACTTGTTTTATCATCTTAAATGACAACTACTGTAAAACATTTAAAACGTTTTATTAATTCATAAGCCATGTTTAATTGTAATTAATAGTACATAACAATTACTTGTTAAAAGTGCTACCATTATATAATGCTTTAAAAAGGGCTTTTTTTTGTTCTCTCAGTCGTGAAATTAAAGCTACAAATACCGAGCACATTAATACATTCGAAATTGTAGTTAATCTTTACTTATGTAAGATAGGTGATGGCTATTAACTATATTAAAAGCTGTTAGCTAAGTGCAAATTTTTTACGTTTTCAGTATAAAATACATAGTCAATAGTTCTACCTCATTTTTTATTGACACTAAAATTATTTATTGTCTTCCACAGTGTGGAAAATGTTTAAATTTTATTGTGCTGAAGATTATTTGCGATAAGTTTTGAAAAGGTTGAGTTTCAAAAATGAGTCAAAAATGAAACTTTTTTGTATAAAAACAGAACATGCAAATGAGCTACAGTTCAACAGCAAAGCCATTTTTTCAAAAACTGCTTGCATTTCCAAATAAATTGGTCATAATCTGATTTATGAACACCATAAGTAGGTTATTGTCTTGCGTTATTGAATCAGACCAGATTTGTTAATTCGCACGCTTTTTATGAAAGGATATATTCCAACTATTTCATAAAAAATTAATTTTAAAAAATTGTTGCAAAGATTGTGATTCTTAAATTATTATAGGCCTCTAGAACGCCATACTTTGACTTAAGGGTCTTTTCTTACACCTGCGTTGATCTTCTTTACTTATTGCAGTTCCTCTACATCAACAGTCGGTGATGGAGCAACTCCAGTTTTCATGTATTCATGGTTCGGTAGCCGAAAAAGAATCATCGAAAGAGCAATCTCCAATAGTTCAGCAGCTGCTTGTAGAAGCAAGTCATTCAAAACTGAATTCAGAGCCAGTTCCACATTTTCGGTTTTAATTTTTTGGCATTTGGTACCAATAAAGCAAGTAAACTTAGTTTTATAACAATTATAATTATAAAATGATAAATAATTGAGGTGGAAGTAAAATTCAAAATTAGACTAATTACAATAGAAGATTGCAGGAACAAGAAAGATATAGTAATTGTATTAAGCTAGGCGAACATATACAGGAGACTTCAGTGAAAATTCTATAAATCTAAGCTATATAAACCGCTTCATTCCCATTGACAAGTTTACTCGTCAAGTTTGCATAGCATTACAAAAAACTCAGTCCTTAAGGCCCTTAATTTTTTTTTTAATATTTGGAATGTTTTTTATGTCCCCAAATTTTTTCAGAATTTTTTGCGCACGCGAAAAAATTTTATCGCGATTTTAATTTTCCTTTGATAAGGCTCGATTAAGGCTTAATGTTTTTTTAATGGGAGTTTTTTATCAAAATTAATTTATCATTCTAAAGTTGTAGCGCACCGATTTTCCTTCGGTAAAGTTATTTAAAGCTGCTTTCTGATGTCAAAAACGACTTCCGATAGTTTTTTAATTTTTTTAATTAATAGATTTTATTATATAGAAGTTTAATTAATTAGGGGGGGTCGGAAATCGCAATAAAAATTATAATTTTTTTAAAATATTTAAAAATATACCGCCAGATTGAAGTCACCC
>NW_019385484.1:113228-122871 GCF_000671375.1 Centruroides sculpturatus | reverse complement strand
TTTTTTATATATTAATTTAATTAATTAGGGGGGGGTCGGAAATCGCAATTAAAATTTAAATTTTTTAAAAATATTTAAAAATATACGGCCAGTTAGTATTCACCCTACTTTAAACCCTTGTCCTCCCGAGACGTCTATGAGAATGTCCCGGGAAATCCGACTCCAGCTGTTCTCAAGGTCATCCAGATGATGACCTTGAGAACAGCTGGACAATGACTCTAGGTGTCAAATTTCACAGAAAGGCAAAACAAAGGAAGTTAAACTTTGCAGCTTTTCCTTAAAAATTAACGCATTTCTTTCGTTTCTTTGAGTTTTAAGTATTTTTTATGGTTAATTATGATTAATTAAAAATTGATCGGGAATGAAGGAGTTAAATGCTGTATATTTAAGCTTGAAATCTTATATATCAAAAATTATCATGTTCTTTTTCTCTTGTCTACACGAATCTAAATCGATGTCCTGAGAGATCACGCCGTAAAGATCTTTAATTTGCATAATTTTATTTTTTTCCTGCATCTATGAGTAAATGCTTTTACTTCTTTCGCGTGCTCAATGACCATTACTTGTATCCGCGAGTGTAAACTAACATAGTTTAATAACATCTACCTATATATATATATAGATAGATAGATAGATAAACATTACTAAATACTATTATTAAACTATAAAAGTAAAACACATAAAAGATCTTAACGGCTTTAATTCGAAAGCAACGACAAAAACAGCTAGATAATTAATAGAAAAGTTAAAACAAAGAAGGAAAAATCTGTACTGTGAGTTTTCATTAAACCTAATAAAAATCAAATAGAAATATAGAATATTTCAATAATTTAAGACTGCAGACAAATTCAAGCTAACACACATTCTTACTTCAATAAAAACTATCGAATTTCAACATTCTCAAATGAAATTAAAACGAAACCGTTTTCTACAAGTGCCGAAGGTTTAAGTTGTCTTCGTGTGATTGAATTTATAAATCTGTTCACAGTTTTCTTTCTTATTTGAAACGGTTTTCAGTTTTAAGAATCCAGAGAAAATAGAAAGTAGTGTACTTGCCATCTGAAATATAAAGCAAAATCATTATCAAATCTATTTATAGAAAGTTGTGAAAAATAATACTAAAGGAAAAAGCAACCTTGGAAAGAATTCTCTTATCTACCACTAAAAATTCGCCCATTGAAAGTGACAGGGAGACTTTTCCAAATCTTTTCATAAAATCTAAAAGCTGAAAATACGAATAGAAAATATAAAATAATTATTTCTTAAATGATTATAGAAAATAAATACCTTTAGCTTTCTTTTCAGTCCAATATCACATCCTGCAAATTGTGTGACGTCTTGGAACGTATTTTCCATCTGCAACAGAGAAAAACCGCATAGAAATAAAATAAATAAAAAAAAAATGTCAATGGTGTATGCAGAATATAAGTACCGTAAATGCAAGCGAGCACAGCAGACATCCAGCTATTATGCAAATACACGTGAATAATACCATGAGTGAAAATATTAAATATTTAACGGAATATTGAAATTCCAAAAATAAAAATGTGTAGCAGTAAAAACTTGTACCCCAAAGAACAACAAAATAGACAATTACAACCACTAAATTGTACTTGGTATTGAATTGTTGCATGAAAAGCCAAAGCTCTTTGTGATGCAACATTAATTCGTTTAGCTTTCTCTGTAAATCTGAACCGATTGTTTTCATTAAAAAATATTCCCGAGACAATTGTTCGAACTCTTGGTTAGCGATGATGCATATCAAAGCCACTATTAATAAAGTAAAACCGAGTCTGCCTATAACATAACTTATAGGTATGAAAATTTAAATACTACAGAATAGAGCTTCACTGCTACAATTTTTCTTGTTTTCTATGTAAGGATAAAGAACGAAAATCACAAGTATTAGAAATAAGATAATAACTACTATTATAATTATAGACACAAGCAGAACAATTTTTCTCAATAAGTTATAATTATTCTTCGTTTTGCTACGAAAATTCTCGTTCTTTAATGCCTGTATCAATACCACTTTGGTTTTTCTTATGCATCTGAAAACAATACAATAACTGATATAGAGAGAAGAATATAACAATTTGAACAATATAGAGCTAGTTTTTAGTGTATCAAATTCTCCGATGCAAATTGAATATTCGTCTAAACCCGGTATTGTTTCCCAAATTAGAAGAATTGTTAGTTGCCATAAACAAAACTCGATTATTCGAACATATGTATTCATAAATTTTGAATTTTTTCATATTATAATTTTGTTTCGGCAATTGCATGATTCAAACGGATCTGTCCCAAATATGAGGGCGGTCGTCCAACAAGGGCGAAGGAAACAGCTTATACAAGTTCCTGTTTGTAAATTCGGGTTCATTTTTACTTTGTATCTTACGCTTCACAAAGCAAAATGATAGTCTGAATAAAAGTGCTTGTTACATAAATCTAATATCTCTTAAAACTGAGTGATATGTATTATTGATTTCCTGCTATATTTTCACTGGATAGAATTGAAAATTAATTAGCTAAGTGCACATTTTATTGATTGGTCAATAAACTAAACGCTGGAGCTAAAATGTAGCGCTGTAATGGCACGAATATGGATGGCATTTTAATTCTGGAAATGGTATTAGTAATATAGATTGGATACCCTGTGGGTTAATTAAAAATCAATTTGTATATAAATTTAATATAAAGTAACGACGCGAGATAAGAATTTAGTATAAAGTAATGATGCAAACTGAATTAAACCAAAATAAAGACCGATACAGTATAGTTTATATTTAATTTTTAGAGGAATTTAATATAAAAACGATGACGCAACTTAAAAATTAAATAATTTTTTGCAACTTGCGCTCTCTGCTGTACAGTCCGTACCTTGACCTAAGTCGTGTCGACTCCCCTTGGTTTTCTTTGTTAATTTTAATGGGATGAACACGTGCCTCTATCAACAATGTGAGTTTTTTTATCTGTAGACTATCTGTTACCAGCGGCTTTGCCTCGCGGATTTTGCAAGCAAACCCCATTTGTATTTAGTATTTCAACAACCATAATAATTATTATATAACACCTACCGCTGAGAATGATGAAAGTTGCGGAGAATCAAACGAACTATTTTCAATTTGATCAATTTTCTGGAACGTTTACAATCGTTCCATAATCGAACCAATATGCAATAACAAATTCGAATTTAAAACGGTTCGAACATTTTTAAAATCGAAATACATAAAAATATTTATAACAATGTCTGAAATGTTATTAATTTAATACATCTAAGTACTCCATGAAGACTAAATCTTCTCCCTCTCTTTCCCGCGGGGGAATTTCGAAAAGTCCCTTTTTAGTGTGCATTGCCATGGCGTAACCTACTAAAACGCAGATAAAAACAAAAAATCGCATCTGAAATAGTACAGTAGAAGCCGTTTTTCCGGTTAAGCCTTAATCCTCTTTTTCTCCCCCTGGGGGGAATTTTGAAATATCTCTTCTTAGTGTGCGTTTTTATGATGTACCCTAACTTTGTACCAAATTTCAGCTCTTTAGGTTTAGCGGTTTGCTCTGGGTAATGATGAATCAATCAGTGACTCACTCAGTCAGGACAAGTAATTTTATATATTTAGATAATATACGATTGGAGTTTTAAAAAAAACGATTGGGTGCTAGTTTTTAAATTAAAGAAAATGTGATTGGCTGTTTGTTTGTAAAGAAAATATAATTGACTGTTAGTTTTTAAAGAAAATATGATTGAATGTTTTAAGAAGATTTAACTATTTTTATTTTCAAATTGATATAATTTTCTTCTCATCGAATTTATTTAATTTTTTTCATCATATCATCAATAATGTTACTAATATCTTGAAGTATATAGACTAGCAAACTGTGAGAATTTTCACTGACATATTTGAGATTTTTGTTCAGTATTTCATAAAGAGAAACTACATCCAATTCTCATATTTCATTTATCAATATATTTCCTAACAAAATTTTTGGAGAAGTCGAAATTTTATCTCATAGAAAAATCTTTTTCTACTACACCCGAAGTGGCCCCCCCTGAAGTAACCTGTGGGGACCACATTCTTACGTCTATCTGTTCATAGACTTATTTCTTTTTTCGAACGCTCTGGTCGAATCATTCATTTTTACGAGAATGTAAATTTTTTTTCCTTTTTATCAACCATGTTAGAAATATCGCGATATATTTCTGATTTAAAAACAGGAAACGATTGATAGTTTTAACTATTTTTTATTTTAAAACTTAATATAATGTTACAGATTTTAATTTTCTTCTTCTTCTTCTTCTTCGAATGTATTTAATTTTTCCATTATATCATCAATAATGTTACTAATATCCTGAAGTATATAGACTAGCAAACTGTGAGAATTTTCAGCGATGTATTTATGATCTAGTTTGTGATATTTAATAATATAACTTCAGAAAAGATGCTATTTGAAATCGTGCATAAAATCTTCGTTTAGTGCAGGTAACCCCCGCATAACATGGCACTTCTATACAATGGATTTACTCTAACACGGTTCGAGAATTCGTACCATTCCCCGTATAACACGATACTTTAATAGCACAGATTTACTCTGACACGGTTCGAGAATTGGGTAAAACCCTCGTAAAACAGGAAATGTAATAAATTTTTACATACTTAAGTAATAATAGTTCACGAAAATTATTATTTTCGTGAACTATTAGTACTTAAGTATGTAAATTTTCTCTTTTCGCCTTCTGTCGATACACGTGGTCCTTCTCGAAACTTGTTTCAATGTTGCCAGATCGCGATACTTCTGCTTCTGATGTTGCCGAATGTTTTCCCCTTATTCCATACTTGCTTTATTCTTCATAAGTGCTTAGCATCATATAAGAAAATTTATAAAGACCTTTTAACTAGAAGCAAGCAATCTAAAATTACATACATTTTGCAAAAGGTAAAGCATGGATCTGAAGATAATGCAGAAAAATGCACAGAGGATAAGGATAACTTGCCAAAAAGAAAACGCTCTCGGTTAATTAATAGTGCTTTTAGTGATGACGAAAAAAACATTGTTTAATTTATATTAATATGTATCACTTAAAATTTAAAAATGTAAAAATTGATAACGATCTATAAATTTGAAATGATCTAATGTAAACAAATTTTTCTGAATTTGAAAATGCTATTTGTACGAAAGAATTAGTTGGAAACGATAGTCCTGCAAGAATTAAAGTATATAATTCGACCAATACGGGAAAAGCAGATGCAGAAAGTATTTCAACGATGACTCGACGAATTTCTGAACCTGCCATTAAAAGCATTTGGCGATATCGAGAAAAAAAATCAGTTTTTAGATCGAAATTCCTGGGTATTAAAAAGTACGTACTGTACTTCTCGAGAGAAAAACGAAAAATAAATTAAAAGAACAAACTAAATTTTTTAATAAGAACCCGGTTTAGGAACAGTTATTTTTTACGATTTATCACATTCACAAATTCCAAAAGTATTAGCCAATCAACAACTTTATTTTTACCCATCTGCATTCTGAATATTACAATATTTCTCGCTCCACTTACCATTCTTTCAAACAAGCGAACATACCGCAAACACGTTTACGATACACACACTCAATTTTTCAATATTCAAACTGTTTTTTTTTCTATTTCCACAGCAATGTCACTTTTTCTTACTTTAAAGAAAAATATTATTTTTTAAATTGTTTGAAAAGTTAACTGAATTAAATGTTCAATGATTGCAGTATTTTTGTTTAACCATACACATTAAACAAAGTCATGTCTGTTACATCCATTCGTTCTTTCACGCCATATTCATCAATTGCGTTATTGAATGAGGTGACAAACAACAAATGAATTCACCAACACCATTGAAAAATAATAAAAGAAAGCTAATGAGTGCGGCTGCAAGAACTCTGCATAATGTAGTATGGTTAATGTCACTTTATCGATTTATTTCAAACTTATTAATACGTATTCTTGTATATTAAAATTGACAGGAATTCGTTCCTTCTTACAGATTTCCAGGCTAAAGCGTTAATTTTAAATTATCTAATTTCATTCAGAAACTAACAATTGATGTCATTTGCAGATCCACAGTGGACCAATAGAAACACTTGTGTAGTAACTGACGAATTGTTTCCCATAAAACGCAAGACAAATAATTAGTTCGTACGGCTTCTGTTTACGGAAGATTAATTTAAAGTAATGGCGAAAAATGATACGAGAAAATATATTTCCTGCTAATGAAGGAAAAGTGAAAATTGAATAAAGATACTTTAACATTATTTTCTAATAATTTTTGCATTCGGACGTGACTTATTTTCAAAATTTTTGCATTTTGAATAATTTTATTCGGACGTGACAAACTTTAAAACAATACGTATGCAATAAGTTACTGGCGTTAAAGATCTATACGTTTATTTACCATTATTATGCGCAATTATGCATTTCATAAACTTTATTAAAACTGTTAGAAAGTATACTCTTTACCATCAATTTTTATTTTCACTGAAATTGAAATTGTTCGTAAGGCAAAATCACTTTAATGCAATATAATGTAAAATTTATCTGAAACAAAATTGTCACGTAATAAGTTACGTCCCGCAATGTTTAACACTTTATTTACTTCACTTTAATGTGTATACAGTGTTTAGAACTTGGTTGTCTGTGTGATATATCTATTTTTGAAATTAAAAGTTTTCGTTATTTTTTCTTTTTTACTGTTTATGATTTCAAAAAGATGACGTTTACGGTAAAATTCACTTATTTTAATCTCTTTCGGATATGCCAATAAAGGCTAGTGACAATAATTTATCTTCGGGCAAACACAATTACTTGTCATGTTTCTGAATACACTTAATACGCTCTAAATAAATGACACGTATGTAAACAACTAAAAATAACTATATTAGTTTTTAATTAATGAAATTTGTATTTATTCTAAAAGCCATTTTTTTCGGTACATAAATCAATTGTTTTATGCACAAAATGAAAATTACAAAACGAAGAAAATCAGTTTAGAAACTTCTTGTTTCATGTTTAATACAATTTAAAATACGAGCATTGCATATTTTTTGAATAAATGTACTAAAATCATTTCCATAAAAGTCATTGTTCATTACTATTATGATGTTTAATAATATGATACTTTAAAGAAGATTTAAAACGAAATTTTTCTGAGCAATAATTACACGAAAACGGCTTTTCTCCGGAGTGAAGACGAAGATGTCCTATCAGATGATGTTTTAGTGTAAAACTTCGTTTGCAATGGTCGCAAGAGAATGGCTTCTCCCCCGTGTGAGTTCGGAAATGTGTAAAACATTGTTTGCAATGATCACAGGCAAAGGGTTTCTCTCCGGTGTGAGTCTTAACGTGGTCCCGTAGATTGTAGGAATGGATAAATTGACGATTACAGTATTGGCAAGACAAGAGTCCTTCTCCAGTGTGAATCCTCTGATGATATTTTAAATTATACTTGGAAACAAATTCTTTCTTGCAACTGTCACATTGATACTTCCCATTCTTTCTTTTCTGAATGTTTAAACCTGTAAAATACGACAAATATAAATATTAAAAGCAGTCTAGATCAAAGCTCTCTTCAATTTATTGCCAATCAAATATTTAAATTTAAGCACGCTATTTCAAAAGTACTGTTAAGATTTGGATGTAGATAGAATAAAAATCTACTTTTTCTGGTAAGTTTTTTACATAAAATTTGAAGCTTAAACATACACGAAAATTACCACCACACCAGAAACAATAACTATTTAAACGAATTACCAAAAAGCATTAACAATATCAAAATTAACATAATTTATACACTTTCTGAAAACAATGTAAACGAAGTTTATTTTACAAAAATAAAAACAAACAAATATTTGGATAATAATTTAAAAATATCTTCGTAGATTTCTCATTTATTCTTCACTTGCACGAAAGACAATTTCTTTGTTGATATATTCTTGTATGATTTCTTGGTGGCTTTAATGTTAACAACAGTGGCTTTAATGTTAACAACAGAAGTCGAACACCTCCTTCGACTGCTCTTCTGTTTTCCCGAGAAGAATTCTTCATTTAGTACAGGAGAATGCTCTTGTTTGCTTAATGAATCTGAAAGTCACAAAAAATGCCAAATATAATCGGATACGAGAACGACGTCATACATTATTTTCTAAGTCAAATTTAAATATATCAAAATTAATGTAGTAATTCTAGAATTTCTTTTTTGGCATTTCTTGCCATAATATAGCTTTATCTGCGATTTTTACAAAGAAAAAAATCAGGTACAAATGTATTTTACGAAGAATAGTTATATAAACTTTCCATCGGTTTTTCTATTTTAGAGCTTTCATTGATAAACTAAAAGTTATAAAAACTCAAAGTTATTTTGAATGTTGTTTTTAAAAACACCTTCGTAACAAAGTAGAAATTTACTTACTAATTTTATAAACTTCAGTCAAGAAAGACACGTAAAATACTAACCATACTTGTTACCACAAACACTAAGGCATTCGATACATCACCAAATTTTATTCGAGAAATCTCTTCTTCTGTTTCGTAAAACAATCTTCCTTTTTTCTTTCTAGAGAAATCGTCACCGATATTTCTTCCTTCCATGAAGATTGTAAATCATGTTAAATTTTAAAAAATCTACACCCGGACTATTGATTATCGAAATAAAATGGCGACGGTTTATGTTCGAAGAAACGACTCACTTACCTGTGTGGACGAGATTTCCTTAAGCTTCCATTCGTTTCGTCGTGAGGATGAAAGGGCAATACAATCTACACCCTCTGTCTTTACAGACGCAAAAAACTGTGGGCTATCAACACAGTAAAATAAAACCTCTGTGGACGTCTTCTGTAACCAAAACAGAACGGAAGTACGTCACTAGTATTGAGCGAAGTGTAGCCCACTATACATATTCATTGTTGCTTCCTTTTCTCTGGTGACGAAGACGATCCCAAGACGATGGAGAAAAGCGGGCACCAAATGGCACGTTTCCTTTGATTTCATCCTAAAAGATTTAGCTCATCAGAAAACAATTTTCAATGTATTCGGCATTTAGAATGAAACGTACTTTAGCATTTCTCTAATCTAAAGTTACACTCGCCGAACTTCGACGAAACCTAACTGTCAATTTTCAAAAAAGAGTGGCGCCATCTAATATTTAAAATTCAAAAATAATCTTTCATTTTTTTTTTCAAACTTTGTGGGTCTAAAATTCAAAAATAATCTTTCATCGAAATAATATTAAAAATGACTTCTGTCGAAACCATTATAAATAATTATTTTGAACCCAATAGTCACAAACAGTGGTAAAATGTAAACTAAGTGACCAGAAAATCCACGTTTAAACCGTTCTCCATTTTTGTAATTTATTAATTATGAATTATTCGATTTCTGAAACGGGAGGTCCGATATCTTTGACATTCGAGAAATTGCATTCGGTTTAAGATTATTTAATACTTGGATGTGTGGTAATGTGATCGGTGTTTATAATAATTCTATCGTTTTTTAAATGAAAGAACTTACCGTGCAGACGTAACACTTCGAATTTATCAAGTCGGGTACAGAAAAACCTTCCATTAAACCGTCTAAAACGGAAGTGATATCCCGATATCCCATTACCTCCTTTTCGTATTA
>NW_019385484.1:103845-112005 GCF_000671375.1 Centruroides sculpturatus | reverse complement strand
GCCTCGAAGGTTTATGCATTACTTAAAAGCCGAGAACGTGACGAAAAAATTTTACTCGTCATAAAACGATAAATAGTTTGTCAAATTTTTATTCATAAAAATGCAGTTTCAACTGCTTTTTATTTTATAAAATCCGTCTTCTTGAGCCACCAGAGGGCCTTTTAAACAATAGCTAGTCTGTTACCGCTGGTCAGTAGTAGACCAAATTCAATACGAACGTTTGTTTTTTGAAAATTTGATCACGATTTAAATACAGTATTTATTTTTAATAATACCGATACGTCATCGAAAAGAAAACGTGTTGTATTATCATTAAAAAATAAATTAAAGTATTTGTTTCGATTATCCGGATTTTTCCTTATCCAGACTACCATAATCCCCAATTAGTCTGGATCAATGTTTTTCAACCTTCTTGAATACGCAACCCCTTTACAAGTTAAAAAATTCTGGCGACCCCCCAGGGCCATATTAAATTTATATCAGTGATTTTAAAAACTACGTATTTAATTTTCTTTCTGTTGAGACCTAAATATCAATTGACAAATCAATTGTACTGTAAAATAAACAGATACAGCCTTCTCACTGAAATTGTAGTTTTCTTTATTGTAGTGTAGGACCTACAAACACTTGTTTTTTCTTTTACCCGCGACCCCCCGAGTAAAGCTTTGCGATCCCCTGTGGGTCGCGACCCACAGGTTGAAAAACACTGGTCTGGATAATCGAGGTTCTACAGTATTTACATAATCAAAGAGAGCTTATAATGTAATGCGGAGCACGCGGTCATTGTAAAAATTTTGTGTTGTTATACAGTAGAGCATCGATTATTTGGCCTCCGTTTAACCGTTACCTCAGTTTACCGACAGCATTCTAGTCCGAAAATTCAAATGTCCGCTAGTGATGTGGACATTTGAATTTTTGGACATTTGACATTTTTGTTTTTGGACATTTGATGTGGACATTTGAATTGTGGACATTTGACATTTTTGTTTTTGGACATTTGATGTGGACATTTGAATTTTGGACATTTGACATTTGAAGCTACAATATTTGGCTATGTCTTCGCTACTTTAATATTATTTTTACTGTTTTAGCTGGCAACACTGGATCGACCATGAAAGGAAGCCAGTATTTAAACGAGGCTTAACTTTCTAATTTTTAGCGATACAATAGCGGCGATTATTATTTTTTTAAAAAATTTGATAGGCTTAACATGGAGGAAAATTCAACGCGAACTAGGTTAATAGCGATATACTAAAATACTATATGGGATGTAATTATATGGATTATAATAATATGGGATATAATAATATACTACACTAAGAATGGATTTTTTCATACTTTATCCGACTTTTCAATTATCCGACCAACTCCAGGCCCCAATTGAGTCGGATAATCGATGTTCTACTGTATTTATATTTGTTTTACTGTAATGTATATTATTTTATTATAGTTTGTTTGATTCGGTATTTAATGGACTATTTAAATGGTTTCTACTTCCTTTATTTTGAATTTAGCATAATTTAAATTCCTTAGTGATTCGATAACAACAATCGTAAACGAACTAGTGTAAAGTTTCGTATAACATTAATAACGTAATGATGACCCATTGAGTGAGTTAAAACGTTTGTTCAACGTAATAGACAAAGTCTCTCAGTAGTAAGGTGTGTTTCATATACAATATATATTATTTACTTAATTTAAGAATAATACATTTGAATGNTAAATTCCTTAGTGATTCGATAACAACAATCGTAAACGAACTAGTGTAAAGTTTCGTATAACATTAATAACGTAATGATGACCCATTGAGTGAGTTAAAACGTTTGTTCAACGTAATAGACAAAGTCTCTCAGTAGTAAGGTGTGTTTCATATACAGTATATATTATTTACTTAATTTAAGAATAATACATTTGAATGAATTTTTAAAATAAAAGTGAAGTTTTCTCAACATTAATTTAATTAATTAACAGTGTTAAACAGAATTATTCCAAAACGATTGATTTTTGTGAAGTTTTGGTTCTGTCTGCAAGGAAGACCCTTTCATTATTGCAGAGACAGATTCGTAACAGAACTCTATGCAGTGATGACATAAGTCCGTGGGTCAAATCTTCCCCGAAAATTTTCAAAAGTGATCGGGACTCGAACAAGAGTCTTCCCGAGCGGCGGGCTGGCAAAATTGATGGTAGTAGTAACTTTGGCGTCGATTAATTTGTCAGTTACGCACGATTCGTGTCTAAAATATCATCAGTTTTTTTTTATTCAGTTCAATGAAATTCAAACTGTTCGTAAGGCAAAAATCACTTTAATGTATTATAATGTAAAATTTCTCAAATACAATACCTAAAAAATTATGTCCCGCAATGTTTAACTCGTATTTATTTCACTTTAAGTTTAGAAGTTAATGGTCTGTGTGATATATCTATTTTTCAAATGAAAACTTTTCGTTATTAGAATTTTTTACTGTTTATGATATTAAAAAACAACGTTTACAGTGAATTAACTTATTGTAATAAAGCGAGTGACAATAACTGACCTTTGTGTGAACACAATTACTTGTCATGTTTCTGAATACACTTATTCTAACAATAAACGAACTCTCCGTAAATAATAGAAATCAATGTTATCGCACTAAGTAAATGACACGTACTTAAACAAGTAAAAATTACTATAAATAACTATTACTTTTTAATCAATGAAATTTAAATTAATTTCACAAACCCTCTTTTTTCGGTACATAAAATAAACTGTTTTGTGTACAAAATCAAAGTTACAAAACCAAGAAAATCAAACTTTAGAAATTTCTTGTTTCATATTCAATAAAATCTAAAATACGAGTATTACATATTTTTCGAAGAAATATTCTAAAATCATTCCCATAATAGTCATTATTCATTACTATTATGATGTTTAATAATATGATACTTTAAAGAACGTTTAACACGAAATTTTTGTGAGCAATGATTACACGAGAATGGTTTCTCTCCGGTGTGAAGACGAAGATGTTCTATCAGATGATATTTTTGCGTAAAACTTCGGTTGCAATGGTCGCAAGAGAATGGCTTCTCCCCTGTGTGGGTTCGAAGATGTCGAATGAGAGTTCCTTTTTGTGTAAAACGTTGTTTGCAATGATCACAGGCAAAAAGTTTCTCTCCAGTGTGAATCCTTCGATGACATTTTAACCCATTTTTCGAAACGAATTCTTTCTCGCAACTGCCACATCGATACTTCCCATTTCTTGATTTCTGATTGTTTAAACCTGTAAAATATCATAAAAGCATTAAAGCAAAAACTGCCTTCTGTTTATTGCTAATCGAATATGTAAATATCTAAAATTAATATCTGATTTTAAAGGATTGTTAAAGTGTGTGTGCAGATAGAAAAAAATTTTCCTTTTAACAAGTTTCTTTAAACTAAAGTTTAAACCTTACAACTAACTGGACCACATCACATCAGACAATAGATCATACATAAACTGCTTAGATTAGTATTTGCGAATATCTCCAAGCAGTATAAACATACTACCACAAATTAATGTAATTTATACATTTATCTCAAAACAATTTATATGAAATGTATTTTAACAAATAACATATTTGAAAATTATTTAAAATATCTTCTTCATTTCATTTTCTGTTTCTTTTCATTTGCTTGACATATATTCTTCCTTTTTCATATTCTTGTATAATTCTTCATTTGTTTCTCTTCTCCTTATTGCTTAATAGTGAATCTGAAAATAAAGTTTTGGCTGAAATGAGATACGAGAGTGACGTCATACATTATTTTATAAAACAAGTTAAATATTTCAAATTATATAATTTTAGAAATTCTTTCTTCGACACGTCACGCCACAGAATTAAAGCTGGGTTCAAGATCTGAAAAATAAACGTTTTTAATATAACTTTCTTAATCAAGAATACTGTATTTTATGAAGATCCTTTCCTTTTATTTCCATATTTTACAGCTTTGATTAAAGAATTTGAAATTTTAAAAACAACCATTTCTAACCTTTTCCTAAAAATTGTGGTTTTAACAATGCCTAAGAAAAATTGAAAGATGTTCTTACGTTTGTTTACAATAAGTCAGGGAGACTTCATTCAACAGAAAAACGTAAAGCACTTTCTATACTTGTTAGCACACCCCAGAAACCAAACTCTAGGGCCATTCAATGTTACCTGAGAAATTGTCCTCAGCGACTTAGGAAATCTTCCTTTTTTTTCTTTCTAACGTAATCGTGAACGAGATTTTCTTCAGATCAGCAGTATATATCATTACTTTAATTTCTTGAATGTTGAAATAAAGTGATGACGATCAAAGAAATGATAAAAGACAAATCCATTTCTGCATGAGAATTCCATAAGCTTCCGTTCACTTCGTAATACAGAAGAAAGTACAACAAAATCATCACTCTGTCTTCAAATACTCAAATAATTGTAAGGTATCAACCGAGTGAAAAATAAAACTATTCTCGACTTTTCTCTAAGAATTTAGTTAAGAAAACACTCCGCATTTAAACCCGTTATGGATTTTTATAATTTTTGTAAATATTTCTGTAGGCGTATCAAAGAATTCTCTATTGCAACAACCAACTTGTTCCATTGTCTTTTAATCAATAATTAAAACAGCGCCCGACAGACCGATTATAAAGTTTTACCTTTGAATGGCCGAGAACTTTTCTTCCATTTTTTACTCGGAAGAATTTCCTAATATCTCTCGTCTTCTTTCTCGTCGTTTACTCAAACGTCTCTTAACGATTGGGTTGTAACGGAACGTTTTCCAAATTTGAATAAATCCAGTGGCGCCGTCTGTAATTTCAGATAAAAGAACTTCCATTTTCGCCGATATTTTTATGGTAGGATTAAGCATCAAATTTCCAATCATATTTTACTCCAATTCTATTTACTAGGAATAATATATCATTAAAAATTTACTATAAATAAATATTTTCGAAATGTTAATATACAGTGCCGCTGGTTAGTTTTTCGACCTGATGACCGGATTATCATAATAAATATTCTCTAATCGTTTATTTTTCAAAAACATCTTATTTAAGTTAGTATTAATATTTAATAATTATTATGAAAATTTTTGAATATTGTAATATTACATATAATAAATGATTACTTGCTTAGAAGACAACATAAAATTATTTTTTGCTTTTAGTTGATGTTTTCTTTTATTAGGAGCAAGATTGCTTTAATATATTCAAAAAAGAGTATTTCAACTGAAATTTGACACGTGCAGCTCTCGTTTGATAGTCCGACGTTTTTTTAATCCGACATGCTCAGTAGTCCGACGTACCTCCCTTCAAGTTACTCGACCCCGTTACGTGTCTGCTTGCACAGAAGCATGTCGCGACGTGAATCTTTCCATCCAATTCTTACACAACGACATACATTTCCTGTGTTTCTGTGAGCAGTTCTATTCGAACAGTTAGAGTAGGGAATATTGTAAGCTACTGCTAACAAAACAATGCAAAATATGTAATTATTTTCGATAACCCGGACACTTTTAGTAATCCAACACCCTTTTGGTCTCATACCTGTAAGATTATGAAGGGAGAGCTGTATTTTGTAATTATTATTGCTTTTATAAATTCATATATTTTTATACTTATAATGCTATTTGCTGCATATAATAACAGAATAAATAAAGTGGAAGTAGATACTTTTTTAAAAACATATTATTTGTCAAATATTACTTGTGAATTTTAAAGTTAAATTTTACTGCACACGAATATTTTGTATTTAAATACATTCAATTTTCNAACCAACTTGTTCCATAGTCCTTTAATCAATAATTAAAACAGCGCCGGACGGACTGATTATAAAGTTTTACCTTTGAATGGCCGAGAACTTTTCTTCCATTTTTCCTCGGAACAATTTAACGATTGGGTTGTAACGGAAGGTTTTTCAAATTTGAATAAACCCAGTAACGCCGTCTGTAATTCTAGATGTAAGAAACTTCATTTTTTCCGATATTTTTTATCGTAAAATTAAGCGTCAAATTTTTAATCATATTTTACTCCAATTCTATTTAATAGGAATAATATTTCATTAAAAATTTACTAGAAATAAATATTTTCGAATGTTAATATACAATGCTGCTGATTAGTTTTTCGACCTGACGACCGGATTATCATAATAAATATTCTCTAATCGTTTATTTTTCAAAAACATCTTATTTAAGTTAGTATTAATATTTAATAATTATTATGAAAATTTTTGAATATTGTAATATTACATATAATAAATGATTACTTGCTTAGAAGACAACATAAAATTATTTTTTGCTTTTAGTTGATGTTTTCTTTTATTAGGAGCAAGATTGCTTTAATATATTCAAAAAAGAGTATTTCAACTGAAATTTGACACGTGCAGCTCTCGTTTGATAGTCCGACGTTTTTTTAATCCGACATGCTCAGTAGTCCGACGTACCTCCCTTCAAGTTACTCGACCCCGTTACGTGTCTGCTTGCACAGAAGCATGTCGCGACGTGAATCTTTCCATCCAATTCTTACACAACGACATACATTTCCTGTGTTTCTGTGAGCAGTTCTATTCGAACAGTTAGAGTAGGGAATATTGTAAGCTACTGCTAACAAAACAATGCAAAATATGTAATTATTTTCGATAACCCGGACACTTTTAGTAATCCAACACCCTTTTGGTCTCATACCTGTAAGATTATGAAGGGAGAGCTGTATTTTGTAATTATTATTGCTTTTATAAATTCATATATTTTTATACTTATAATGCTATTTGCTGCATATAATAACAGAATAAATAAAGTGGAAGTAGATACTTTTTTAAAAACATATTTGTTAAATATTACTGGTACTTGTGAATTTTAAAGTTAAATTTCACTAACACGAATATTTTGTATTTAAATACATACAATTTTCCAGTGAAATGTGTGAGAACACTGTTAAACAAATGCAAATAATCACAGGATAAAAGCCGTATCGGTTCAGCAGTGCTGTATATTATTTTGGCGTCGTTAAAAATTATCGGGTAATAAATGCTTTTAAACATAGAATGAGTGATGTTTTTCGCGAAACCACTGTTAAAAAAACAGTTTTTTTCTTAATTTTTATTAGTAGAAGTAGAAATGTGCTCTAGTGTATTACTTTATTTTATTTATATTGAAATTAAATATACATAAAAATAATATATTACAATATTATAAAGCATATAATTATGGCGCTAGTATTAAAAAGCTTTAGTTACAGTATATTTTTTTTATTTTTTTACATTCAAAATTATTATCTAGCAGTGTGTAAAGATGATACATACTTATCAAGTGCAAATTTAAGATAGAAAATAAATAAGGTTGATTACATATTTCATTTCTTTTAGGCATTTTCATGTAGCACTAAAAGTGTTCTTTAAATCCAAAAATGAAGTCTTCACTTGACCTTTTCACACACTTATATGACCTTATATGTTAAATCTAAGGTGAAACCTGTTTTTAGACTAGTCTGTAATATGTACCGTTCTGGTATCGGGAATTTGTAATCAACCGGATTAGCTTGGTCGATTATAAATTCTTGACACGAAAACGGTGATAAATTCGAACCGCCTCTTATTAAAGTTTTGTTAATTTAATTAACAATGTAGTGTAAAGGGACGTTATTAAGATGCAAAGATATTTTAAATTTTCGAACGTTTTCGTTCGTTTCTCACCCTCCTTCTTCAAATAAAATGGCGACAGAATGACAAAACCGGTCATTCGATTTTATAAAATTTTACGAGTTTAATTATTCTTATAAAGTAAAATAAGCCAAATTAAAGGAAATCAAATCAAAACGTTTGTGTAAAATTTACATATACAGTCGACCACCCTATAATTACGGTCCCAATAATTACGATTCCTATAAAACTGCGAAAAAATTGTGACGGTATCCGTAAAAAACAGTAAAAAACCACCTATAATTACGTTAAACGTCATCGGGCAGCCGAACTACTTTCCCGCCGTTTGTAGCGCCACGCTACGGAGAGATTTCTATCGTCTGGACAGTATTATATAAATTATATATAAATTAGCTACTGTACATATAATTATATATTAACTTATTGTAACTTTGTTATAATTAAATATATAATTTTCGCCGTCTAGCGTGGCGCCACGCTACGGAGATTTTTACGCTAACTATCGTCTGT